>NC_066608.1:3217500-3442500 GCF_905475345.1 Vespula vulgaris
CAGACAGACAGATAGAAAGACAGAGAGAGAGAGAGAGAGAGAGAGAGAGAGAAAGAGAAAGAGAAAGAGAGAGAGCAAACATACGGAGATGGCAAGAAGATTGGACCTAGCTCGAGTAAGAGCGGTGTTGTTTCTTATCCGCAACTAGGGCCGCATAAATGCATCCTAACGTTCGAACCAACCAACCAACCAACCAACCAACCAGCCAACCAACCAACCAACCAACCAACCAACCAGCCAACCAACCAACGAACGAACGAACCAACCAACGAAGGAACGAACGAAGGAACGAAGGAACGAACGAACCAACGATAGTAGGCGCTTCGCGATTACTATGAGATGCAAGAGAGGAGGACGCTATTGTCGGTGGCTGCTTCGAATAAGAGTTGCCCTTCCTACTATACACAAGAGCTTATAACGCAACAACGAGCCACTACTATCCGTACAGAAATATAAGCGATGAGCTTCGGCTCAGAAGAGAGAGAGAGAGAGAGAGAGAGGGATGGTGGTCGGTGCATTGTTTCATAAACATAATTTGCACTATCGCGCCCGTACACCTCGTAAATTCCGACACGGTCTGCGCCGTTCCACGTCGGCATTTGAATATTTTTAATATGCAATGCACGAGGTGGGCTAACTAACCTCGTATACTATCCGTTCCATCTTGCTCTTGCTCTTGCTCTTGCTCTTGCTCTTGCTTTCTCTCTTTCTTTCTTTCTTGCTCTCTCTCTCTCTCTCTCTCTCTCTCTCTTTCTCTCTCTCTCTCTCTCTCTCTCTCTCTCTATATTTCTGTCTTTCTCTTATTCTCTTCCTTCACGTTTAGCGACGAACCATCAAGCATACAAGAAAACTCGATTACTCTTCGTTCCTGTGATACTACACACATATCTCTTGAAAGAAAAACTTTCTTGAAATTTCCACGTGTGTCTTTTTCCTTTTCGGGGTAATGATTAAACGCTAATAAAAATTATGTTATATACGGGGGAAAAGTTTGTAAGATGGTATTTAAATCTCTGCCTGTATTTTTTCTCCTTTCCTCTTCTTTTTGGTTTTCATTTAATAATTGCCTATCAATCGAAAATAATCTTGACTTGCGTGCGAAAAGTAATCTTCTCGGAAAAATATTACTCGGTTTAGGCGCTAATAATTCAACGCAAATAGGAGTAATAACAAAGTTTTAGAAATATTTAGGTGATCAATCTTGAATTTTAATTCGTGTAATCGTTCCGACGTATCGTGAGAAAATTTTTGATATCGATATCAAAGTCCCGTGGACACTTTTAACGGCGTTGTTCATTTATCGCACAATAATTAAACGTCAAAAAAAAAAAAAAGAAAAAGAAAGAAAAATAATAAAAGATAAAGTTTCTGAATCAGGAAAAACGTGGATCGACTTCAAAGCAAGGATTTCATTTTCATTACACACAATATATACGATAACGTCGGCAAGAATATTTCTTATAGATAACAAAACGAAATCTACCATAGTGATATCAATCAAGGATCCTCGACACACGTTATTACAGTAGTAGTAAACGATATAAAGTCTGGCTAACCCTACTACAATCGAATGAACGAAAGCAAAAGAGAAAGAGAAAAAGAAAGGAAAGGAAAAAAGAAGGAAGGAAACAAAAAACAAAAAGAAATATCCCCAAAAAATTGGGGGAGATTCGAAAACAAGAATGACTGGCGCGTTTAGTCCCTTCTTGTAACGACGTCGTGCGCTCGATGAAAACGCGATATGACGTTACGGCTGACGCGGCACGCCACGTCGTACCGAATGCCCAATACGATAAATCTCGTGGGCTGAGCGATACAGATCGTTTCAAAATGGTTATTTCAAAATAGGTGTACGTATAGATAAGAGTGTGTGTACGGATTTGCGTGTACGTAAAGTAGTAACTTTACCTATTGCTTCGACTTCTTTTTTCTTCCTTCCTTTTTCGTTTCCCATTTTTTTTCTTTTTTTCTTTTTCTTGTTTCTTGTTCTCCCTCCAAGACGTATTAGGTAGTAATTCAATTTTAATTCGATTCTTTTTTTTTCTTTCTTGGGGGGAGGGGGGTTCTTCTTTCCTTCCTCTTCTTTTTCATTCTATATCCAATCTCCTTGAAAGCTTAAAGTTACTCGAAAGAAAATCCGAGGAACGTTAAAGATGGATTGTGCACGTGCATTACCATCGGAATCAGATTGCGCTAAGAAGCAACCACTTGGAAGAACGTTCATTTATATCGTGGAAACAAACTCGCGGGGCGATATGCTAACGAAGAACTTATCGCCGTTGGTGTAACGGGGGCGATCTCCCACCCCCATTCCTCCCCCTTTCTCCTAATCTTCTTCCAATTTTCTCGAAAAGATATACACGCTTCTTTGTAAGATAGAAAAAGAGTGGAAGCAAGAAGAGAAGAAGAATAAGAATAAGAAGAACAAGAATAAGAACAAGAAGAAGAAAGAGAAAAGGAAGGAGAAGAAGAAGAAGAAAGAGAGTAGAGAGGTTATCGCGTTAAAGAAAAGAGGGAGTGCTTGACTTTCGCCGTATCTCGAAGACAGGGTGGCGAACAGATAGGAGAACGAAAGAGAAAGAAAAAGAGAGAGAGAGAGAGAGAGAGAGAGGATGAAAGAATAAAGATGGTAGCAAAAGTGATGGTGGTAGTGGTAATAGCAATAGTAGTAGTGGTAGCAATGGTGATGGTGGTGATGGTGGTGATGGTGGTGGTGGTAGAGAGTGCACGGAGGGTTTGCAGAGAGAAGAAGTAGAGAAAGAGGTAGGAGGGTACGAGAGAATTCATTAAGGTATGAATAATGCGTCTGCGATGCCAAGGCTGCTGCCGAGAGCACCACCATGCATACCATGGCCTGCCCAAGGCATGGCTGCTGGAGCAAGGCTAAAATTAAAGCGGATTCGAGCCCTCCGCAACGTGGCCTCTAGGCGAAAGCGGCGTACAACCGGCGCTCACGGTCACCACGTGCTTTTCTCAGAAACCAAGAGGAAGATAGAGAATAGAGAAAGAAAGAGATACCGATGATAACTTAGCAAGGATAGAAGAAAAAGTCAGCGGAATAAGGAGCTGCGATAAGGGTTTGGAAAAGGGGTTGGTGTTAGAGAGCGAAGTGCTTTTCCAAGCGGCACTCCTTACTAGCAAAATAGCCCGCGGTATTCTATCTTTTCTAGTGCTTTCTTTCTCTCTCTCTTTCTCTCTCACTCTTTCTCTCTCTATATCTATCTATCTATCTATGTATCCATTTATCTATCTATCTGCCTTTCAAGGCGATATCGTTTGCTTTCTTCGTTTTTTCAAAGACGATCGTAACGACTCGTTATCGAAAGTCGCTTTTCATCTTCGTTTCGTCGTTCACAAAAGAACATACGTAAAGAAGAAGAAAAAGAAGATGAAAAAGAAAAATTAAGAGGGTAGTAGGTATTAAAGAAAATCGCGAACGATACAACTGGTACTTACAATGACCATCATTTTTTATTCAGCTAGTCATTAATATTCGAGAATAGCTTAACGAATATATAACTCAAAAAAATCGCTGAAGAAGCCATTAGAATGCTTTCTCGACGGTTTCATTTAGACAGACGAAATACTACTTATCGTTGGCGTCTGGACGATATCCATTTTTTGGATATGCCATTAACCGATCTAACACACACACACACATACACACCATACATACACACATACATATATATGTACCTACGTAGTTATCTACGTAGTGGTAGAAACAAATCAAACTAATACGAATTATTATCACTGTAGATAAATACATATGTTGAATACTCATACTCATACATGTATGTGTTTACGTACGAGATGCATAAAACTTTACGCAACGTTTCCCACGAGAGAAACGTATCGAGCTACATAGGTGGCCGAAGAAAGAAGTAAAATCTTTATCTCCTGGAACGCGCCAATCCGGATCATCGATCGACCGTGTCACCATGTTCGTAGCGGCGATGGGATTGCGCAACGGAAGGAAACGATGCGTCCAATGAAACGTCGACACGATGTACGAATGAGAGAGAGAGAAAGAGAAAGAGAGAAAGAGAGAAAGAGAGGGGGAGGGGAGGGAAAGAAATGGTCTTTCCATCCAGATTTATTTATCGTCGTAAAAGATCTCTACGACACGAAAGAGAAGTACAATAAGAAATAGAGAGAGAAAGAGATACCTGTGAACGTGTGTGTGTACACGTGTGTCGCGTTTCTAAAAGTACGAGAGTACACAGTTATGATCGTTACGATTTAATTCGTCCGAAATAACAGAAATTTTATAACGAAAATTATAACAGACTGATAAAAAGGATGCATCCTTTTACGCGACGCAAACATAAATTTAAATAACTTAATAATACATCTCTATGTTATTATTAAAAATGTTGGTTTCTTTTAAGACGGAATCGCGTTCTATTATATGTTACTCAAAGGCGTACCGCGAAACACGATTTATTATTATTTTTTTTTTCTACTAAACGAACAGCGCGTATCGAGTAGTAGGAGCACGAGGGCGTCGATAAATCGATGCGAGAAAAGACGTCTTACGTCAGGCTCGCGGAAAATCGCTCGTCTCGACGGGTATCTCGAAATACCTAGACCCAGATATCCCTGAGGCAACAGCATCCGTGTCTAACGGCGTAGCGTGGCTGCTCCCAACGTCGAAGTTGACTCAACTTGACTCGACTCGACTCGACTCAACTCAACTCAACTCAACTCGACTCGACTCGATTCGACTCGACTTGATTTCGTGCGCGCGTATGTGTCTGTCTAGGTGTATGTATATAAATATATATATATATAGGTATGTATGTATGTATGTATGTATGTATGTATGTATGTATATATGTATATAAATATATATACAGTTATGAATGTATGTATGTATGTATGTATGTATGGATTATGTATATATATATATAGGGTGTTTCACTTAACTCGAGCAACCGAAATAATTCCACCATTGCATCTGACATGATTAAATATACCTAATGAATCTCTATTTGACAAAATTTTTTTTGGGATACTCTTAACGACTCATTTCTTGAAATAATTCCTTTGATTGCAAGTCCAAATTTCTTCTTATTTATCTCAAGTAATTAAAATAACATTCGAATGAAGTATATCTTTCGACGAAACTGAAATTTCAGACTCTCATTTTTATCAAATCCCATTCTCTCTTGCTTAAACTAATCTAAAGATTACATAATTTAATTATACGATTCCGACTTTCGTATCATTCTATCAATGCGGACATTGTATCAATCGAAATCAATCGAAATATATCGATCGATGATAAAAAAAAAAAAAAAAAAAAAAAAAAGAAAGAAAACAAAAACGGAAAGTTTCAAAATCTAAATGATAATCTTGAAGAAGAAAAAAAAGGCTTAATTTGAACATGAAAATTACGTTCGTTGATTAAAACGATATTCATCAATCCCATTGACATTTCTTCACATTCGTCGAAAAATTAAAAATCAAACAAAACAAGCAAAAAAAAAAAAAAATAAATAAAATAAAAATAAAAAAGAGAAAGAAAAATCAGAAAGAAGTAACGAGTTAGTTAAATACTCGATTTAGGTGAAACACCCTATATATCGGTGTGAGAGCGCGCGCACGCGCGCATACGAAAGGCTTTTCGAGTATCTGCCGCGCGTGGATGCTTGCCAGATGTCTGCCAAAGCCCGCATTTTCGTTGTATACGCGGAGTATCCGAAGACCCTACACAACTCGAATGCCGATGACTGAGACGCAGCTGGTATTAACTGCGGACTCCGCGTGTCTAGAGGGAAGCGAAATGCCGTGCTAGTCGAACGCGGAGACGCGTTTCTAACGTCCGACGTCTTCGAGATACAGAGAGAGAGAGAGAGAGAGAGAGAGAGAGGGAGAGAGAGAAAGAGAGATAGATAGATAGAGAGAGAGGATGTCTCATGTTAAAAGAAAAAGAAAAGTAAAATAAATCCACCCATCTCCCAAAAAAAAAACCATTCGCGAATGACAAATCGACGAAGGTTCGCCATCATCGAGAATATACCGAGGATCTATCAAGGGTACGTTGATCAATGATGACGTCACTTCTTTCTATCTAGTCACCTTATTCGTCATCTTTCCAATCGAATCATCTTTCATTTTTCCTTCTTTTTTTTTTTGTCAATATAATGAACGAGTATAATACCGTTGGATCAATATATTTATTTATTTATTTACGAGATTTTCGTAAGTTCGTCATATGCGATATTAATGTTTGTTGTTATTATATACGTTTTTATATTTATAGATGTAATTAGATTGATTTATATATAAATATATATTTGTATATATTGTGTGAATTTTTGTTATATTTTATTTATTTATATCTATATATATGGAACATTGATAGGTATATACTTTTTGTTTAGAAATTTGTATAATTTTTTTATCAAAATTACTACAAGAAAGAAAGATAAAGTTATCCTGTTCTTTGTAAACTTTATCAATTCCGATTGATTTGAAAAATTTAAATATCACTTCGATATTTATTTTGTTCATTCGATTAAACGATCTTAATCTTTGATTTTTAAAACATAAATTCCCTGCGCTAACTTGATAATGGAAAACTTTATTTTTTTCAATAAATTTCAAATTTACTTTATCTATATTAAAGAATTTTTGTTATCGAGTATATTTTTTTCTTCCTTTTTCCTTTCTTTTCTTCTCTCTCCCTCTCTTTTTTTTTTGTTTTTTAGTTCGTTTAAGTACAATTTGCTTATATTGGTTCTTAGATGAGATTGTACAGTAAAAGATTTAGATGATTATTCAACGTTGTTACTACAACGTAGTTCAATACCGTATCTTGTTTTATACTGTCCCTTGAATACGATTTTTCTTTTCTTTTTTTATGTTAAAAGAAACGATCTCGCGATAATAAAACCCTACAATCCAGTTTATTTAATCGAAAGAGATATATCTACTCATATGCACATTTACAAATCACCATTATACGATGATGCTTCTAAACGTCCTCTAAACTCTTCCTTCATTATCATAAGCTTATAATCATAATTCGTTGCATCTTTCGATTAAATAAGGCTATATTTATCCTTATCAACGGTGTTATTATCTTATATCTGACGTTCACGACTTACCACTATCATGATAATCAACGTGTTAAGTATTATACATACTGTCGGCGTATTCTTCGATCGATGAAGAAACGGCACGATGGTCACTGACTCTACGTTCTTTAACCTGTCTATCGATCGTTCGAGCTTACCTGTAAATAAAAATAAATAAGTATTATTATAATGAAATAATCGAGAATATGTCATATTTATCGTATTCAAAACGTATTTGAAGCTTGTCGTTAAATTTTTCTTTCATTCGATTTGGCCTTCTTTTTCTGAGGAAAAAAAGAAAAAAAGGAAGAAAGATGAAAGAAAAAAAGAAAAGAAAATACAAAAAGTAAGAAAAGAAAAACAAGAAATGAAAAATTTTTCAGCAGAGAAATTTCAAAGGATCATAAATAAATAAATAAATAAATAAGAAAAAAAAGAACAAATAAAAAGAACCCCTCCGAAAAAAGAAACAAGAAAGGTTTTAAGTAGAGAAATTTGAAAACGTCAGAGTACAACGATAATAATACAAAAAAAGAAAAATAAAGTCTTACGTAGAGAAACTTGAAAGCATGAAAACTATAATAATAATAATAATAAAAATAAAAATAATAATAATAACAATAGCAATAACAATAGCAACAACGACAACGACGACAATAACAACAATAACAATAATAGACCAAAAAGAAAGAAAAAAGAAAAAAAAATAAGAAAAAGAAAAACGTATCGATAATTTCAATCGAGTTGTCAGCTGTCGCGAAGAACGAGTTCGTAACCTAGTTACCAGAATCGTGCTCACGTCCCTGCGGCGATTCTTACGTTTTCTAGCGGCATTAATTAGCTAATTGACCGAGTAGCGCAGTTAATTAGTCTTCGAGCGACTGCGTCTCTCGCAATAATGGAAGGGTTGGGTACTATGCGTACGAGGTATCGATGAAGGAAAAAAAAAAGAAAGAAAAAAAAAAAATGAGAAAGAACTATAACGTTAGCACCACCAATGCTACGAAAAAAGAGTCGAGTGTCCGAACAGACGTAAAGAGAAAGGAAAAAGAGAGAAGAGAAAGAGAAGATGCTATCAAAACGAACGTCTTACTCGTTGAGTGTCGAGCGATGCGAAAAATTTAAGTTAATTACAAGATGGATATATAACGTCAAATAAGAAACGCTATCTCGACGAAAGTGCTAAGATAATAGACTACAAAATAAACGGCGAAACGGATTACATTTTCCAGTTGTGTTCGCGGAAAACGAAAAGCTGCCGAGTACGTCGGCGTTTTCGTGGCAATTAAATAACGAGAGTGCAGCTTTCCCCTTTCTTCATCGTTCTCTCCCACTCCTTCTCCTCTTCCACCCCTCCCTTTCCCTCACCCTCTCTCTCTTTTTCTTTCTATCCTTCTGTCTGACTCTCGTCGTTCGAGGAACGAGATCGTTACTTTAAAATTGAGAAAGAGGAAAATCGTGCAAAATAGTTTTGTTTACTAACTTCCACAGCTCTCATATTTATGAAGTCGTTAATACGAAAAGGGCAAAGTTAACGACCTTAAGAGGGAACACGTTTAAGAGGAGAGCGAACTCCTTGTAAAATCGACGAAATTGAAAGACGTAAAAAAGGCACGCGCGTGCGTCTGTGTAGGTGTGTAGGTACGTAACGATTGAAAAATCGTCTGTGAAATGATCGATGAAAGAAAATATGAGGGATGGAACAGAATCGAAGTTGGTTCTTGGGAAGAGTGAAAAGGGCGTCCTCGGGATATTAATTTCTCGTTAAAATTCGTGAACAGCGACGGTCCGCGAATATTTCCGAGCGAATACAGAAAGGTTCTCGTTTGGAAATATGCCATGAAGAAAGAAGGAAGGAGGAGAAGGAAAATAAACTGGAAAAAGAATAGAACGAATAGATAAAGATTCGAGAAAGAGAGATGGAAAAAAAGAATATAAAGTTGCGGAAGTAAAGTATGATATAAAGTAATTCTATTCTGCGTCGTCGTGAATAGAAGGATATGAGGTGATGGACGAAGATCGAAGAAAATTGAAGAATAAAGAAAGAGAGAGAGAGAGAGAGATGGAGACAATTTTCCTCGATTTACTAAAGAAATAATCATAAAAAAAGAATAAATAAATAAAAAAGAAAATGAAAATAAAAGTAAAAGCTAAGAACTTGACGAAGAATATAGTAATGTATTATATCCACTCGAATAGATCTCTACAGCGATTAACATTATGGTAGATATATTACATATTATATATATATCATACATATAGATTGTGTGTGTGTACATACATACATATAATAATCTGAATATTGTTTCTCTTTCTCTCTCTCTCTTTCTCTCGCACCCCCCTCCACTCTCTCTCTAGGTTTATAATTCCCAAGTGATATAATTTTATTGACTCGAAACGATGTTATGCGATAGATAGTTACTTTTGAATAATCAAAAGATCGATCGGTTCTATCTATCTAATTACACATATTGATAACATCGAGTTAATGACTCGATCGTGCAGTACCGATGATACGAAACAATAATCCATTCTCCAATGGACATTTTAAAAACGATTGTAGAAAATAATCGAATAAAGCGTATTCCAACGGAGCATAAATGAATCAGGTAACGGAGAGAGAAACAATTTTTTCTCGAGAACAATAACGTCTCTCTCCTACGTGAAAAACATGATGACGATGACAATGGCGATAATGATAATGATGATGACGACGATGATGACGACAACGACGACGATGATAATGATAATGATAATGACGATGATGACGATGATAAATAAAAAAGTCTTTCAAGTTCCCACGAAATTCATCGTTCTTTTTTTGTATATACTTTGCCGACATATACGCGATAGAAAAAGAGGAGGAGGAGGAGGAGGAGGAGTTAGGGAAAAGGTATCGAATGGAAAAGTGTAAGAAAAAAGAGAGAGGGAGAGAGAGAAAGAAAAAAAGAAAGAAAGAGAGAGAGAGAGATAGAGAAACCTTTTCACATGAGTTACGACGATATCGTCGAGCTCGACGAGAGCGTCGGCGCGGACCATATTATTTCACTTCGGTGACAAATTTCGCGTGGAAGAGAAAAAAAGAAAGAAAGAAAGAAAAAGAAAAGAAAAAAGGAGAGAAAAGAGGAAAAAAGGTAAAAGAGGTGAGGTAGGGTAGGTAGGAGGGTTATACGATGGTAAAGGTGGTTTGCTGAATGAGAAGGAAGAGGAGGACCGTTACGGAGGCGGAACGCTTCGCGATGCGAGCGTGCACAGGGCGGAAGTACGGAAAACGACTGCTCCCTTTTTCCTCCATCCGCTTTGAATTACTATCATCCCGCCAAGCATTGTCTATTGTGGCAAAGAATTATTTTATTATCGCTCGGTCGGCCGCTCGCGAATAACTCTCTTCTCCTTCTCAACGATAGAGACAAAGACAGAGACATAGACATAGAGACATAGACAGAGATAGAGGAAAAAGAATACCAAAGAGAGAGAGAGAGAAAGAGAGAGAGAGAGAATCACAAGATTTTCACGGTTCTGTGATTTATTGATCCCGCGAAAGAAAGCCGTAGGACCATCGAAAAACTTCGTAACGAGGAAAATCTTGGCACGATAGAGTTAAGAGAGAAGGTATACGATTTCTTGAAAAAAATATACCTAGCTCGGGGCTAAACATTGAATTAGCTATTATGATCGGTTCTTCTTTCAAAGGACCTAGCAAAGTCTAACTATTTTTAAGAATTCCTGCTATCCTTGGAATTTTTGTTCCTTTTTTATGCTATTCATCTTATCGACGTGAGTGTATCTTAACGATTGCTAACATTGCCCGATAACAGGGCCGAATTAACGAGGAGCTTGCCGACCTTTCCGAATTAATTAATGGTTTGTGACTTCGAATATATATATATATATACACACACACACACGCACGCACGCACACGCACACATATATATACCATACACACGCATGTGCAAGCGGCACAAACATTCATGGCGATTGCAACTTGTTAAATCGTTGGTACGGAAAATACAGGCATCCAGTTTCGCGCTCTAGCCAGCTCGCACACGCTACCAGGCAGGAAAACTCACGCCACTTGGCACGGTCGACCGATCGTTCGACGAGGACCATTCATTTACATACCTCGTGTCCTGTAAGTTTCAGGAACGTTCGAAATAATTATTACGCTTTTGCACGAGAAAGACGTTGAATAAATCGATCGTTAGACCGATCAAAAATAGATTTGGAAAGTTACGAATGGCACAAACAAAGTATAAATTCAATGATGTATATATACGTTAAACTCTTATTTAAATCGGTGATTAGAGTCCGGAATTTAACGTTGCAACATTGGTTGCATCAAAAGTGTTCACCTGATGTGTTTACCAGTTTTACAGTGACGTAGAGTAACGAGATCGACGCACTGTAACGAAAACATTCTATCGTATCTGCAATATCGGTATCATGCCACGTATCGTATTTCCTAAGGGAATAGGACAAGAGAGAGAAAGAGAGGGAAAGAGAGAGAGAGAGAGAGAAAGAGAGAGAAAAGTGATATATATATATATATATATACACACATGCGAGCGCATACTCGCAGTTACAACGCGTGCAAGTACGTCGAATTAATTTGAAACTACCGTCTACCGTCGTCCTATCAAGTTACACCTGTTTTTGACTTTGGTCGCCGTGTTTCGCTTAGAAAATGATACCTTGTTGTTTCTCCTTCTACCCGATGAACGATAGAGCCGTAAACGATCGATATCGAAGTTCGATGTTATCGATGAAAGCAAGCTATTCTCTCTATTATGCGGTAAGAATTATACCATATAGCTATCTCCTTGACGTTAATAATAGAGATAACGTCGCGAATAGCATAAATTTCTTGGTAACGTCAATTATAACGAATGAAAGTAACGAGAGAACCTGTCGTCTTTACTTACGTCCAAACGTTCGAGCAAAAAAATCCTTTAACGAGATACTTTTTGTTATGGGAAATATCATAGTGCAGATATACATCTATATCGGACAAATAAATAAAATAAAAGAAGAGGAAAGAAATTACAATAATAATAATAATAATAATAATAATAATAATAATAATAATAATAATAATAACAACAATAATAATAAACAATAATAATATGAACGTAGATCGATACAAACCTACAATTTTTGCTATCTCCAAGTTTGTCTGTCTGTCGAGAAACGAAAAAGAAAAAAGAAGAAAAAAAAGAAAAGAAAAAAAAGAAGACAAAAATTGTCATAGCAATAATATTATATGCAACCGAACGCAAACGAATAATTATTGGTTCTTCCTCATCTTTCGAAACGAAATCGAACGAGGAAGAGAGAGGAGGAGAGAGAGAGAGAGAAAGAGAGAAAGAGAAAGATAGAAAGAGAGAAAGAGAAAGATAGATAGAAAAAAAAGATAGATAGATAGATAGATAGATAGATAGATAGATAGATAGATAGATAGATAGATAGATAGATAGATAGATAGATAGAGAGAGAGAGAGAGAGAGAGAGAGAGAGAGAGAGACAGAAAGATAGAAAGAGAGAAAGAGAGAAAGATAGATAGAAAAAAAAAGATAGATAGATAGATAGATAGATAGATAGATAGAGAGAGAGAGAGAGAGAGAGAGAGAGAGAGAGAAAGAGAGAGAGAGACAGAAAGATAGAAAGAGAAAAAGAGAAAGATAGATAGATAGAGAGAGAGAGAGAGAGAAAGAGAGAGAGAATCGTCGACGGCAAAGGTTCGATAAATCGCGTGGTGGTAGGAGAAGCTTTCTCGATGGAGGTACTACGAACGCGTACGCGACGCGAGCACGCGCGCGCGCGCAATGGCGCCAACACGTGGTTCGTGAAAGGCCGTGGTATCTCTCTCTCTTTCTGTTTCGCTCTGTCTCTCTCTTTCTCGCGACGTTTTACGCCACTGACGAGGCGCACGTGTGTCTCTCGCGTAGTACTCGCGAGAGTGCGAGAGACGCTACACACGGCCGGCCGATCAATATCTGTTTTCCATCTTCTCGTTTCGATTCCAGCCACTCTATCCGCCGGCACACCGCCACCATCGCCACCACCACCACCACCATCACCAACCACCACCATCACGACCATTACCAGCACCATCATCACCGCCATCGTTACTACCGTCGTTGTCGTCGTTGTCAACGAGAACGATTCGCGTTTATAATAACGTACGCTCGAGAGACCAATGCCAAAGACTTTTCGCAACTTGTACTTCGCAATAGTCACAGATGACTCATCGATGAAAAAAATCGGCCGACATAGTACAAGATTTTTGTTTCTTAGCTCTCAAACTCTTGCTTCCTTCCCTCTTTGCTTTCTTGTTTTCTTTCTTTCTTTCGTATTTTTTTTTAGAAATGCAATCTATATCGCAAGTTTGTTTGTTGCTTTCGAATTTCTTCTGAAGTAGGATTTCAACGTCGAGTTTCTACAGACTTTTTATCGTCACGTATAAGAGAGAATCGTAATTACAACGAAATTCATTGATTGAATTGTTTGAAAATTTATATAATCGAGAAAAATCTTTCTTTCCGGCGAAAGAGATTCTCTTTGCATTCGAAAAAGAGGGGGAGAGAGAGAGAGAGAGAGAGAGAGTGAGAGAAAGAAAAAGAGAGATAGGCTATGATATTTTTTATTTCCTCTTCAAGAGAACGTCAAGCTACTTTTATTATCTCGTAGAAATCTCAAGCGCACAATTGATTGAATAAAATCAATAAAATTATGTAAACGACGAAAATCTAAGCTTCTTTGAAAAGAATTGGGTTTTTTTTTTTCGCGTTGAAGAGAAAGAGAAAAAGAAAGAAAAAGAGAAAAAGAGAGTATCTCCTTATCTTTTATATTTATTTTTACCTTGAAGAAATCGTCGACTTCCATTTATTATATCGTAGAAATCGAATAAACAATTGATTGAATAAAATCAAGAAAATTATAAAAACGATACAAATTTATGCTAATGGATAGTCTCTTAGTATTAAGAAAGAAAGAGAAGGAGAGGATTATAGATTCCGATATTTTTTCTTTTCTTTTCAAAAAAAAAAACACCACTCGTTATTATTATTATTATTACTATTATTATTATTATTATTATTATTATTATTTTTAAGAACCACTCACGTATAAAATTAATCGATTAAATTTAATAAAATGAATAAAAAAAATTTGAATCTTCATAAAAAAAAGAAAAAGAAAAAAAAAACGAAAAAAGATTGTCTCCTCGAGTTATTAGGAAACTAAAAATGTTAATTTAAGCGTCTTTGAAAAATCACTAGGATCTCACGTTCTCCTGTTTTGCGTTTTGAAAGCTATGCTCGATTCTCGGTCATTGTTTATTAGCAAGATTTATCGTCTGCAACGCCTGGTAATAACACGGTACACTGATTTATTCAGATTTCATTCATGAAATTATGCTCTCTCTCTCTCTCTCTCTCTCTCTCTCTCTCTCTCTCTCTCTCTCTCTCTCGCACACACACATACACACACAAACACACACACTCTCATCCATTCTTTCTCTCTCACTCACTCGTCTTCTATTTCCATCTCTATCTCGTTTGATGTCTTTGGCGTTGACGTCTCGTTGTTCGTACGGTAGATACACACACACATACATACATACATACATACATACATACATACATACATATATAAATACATACATACATATATACATACTCACATACGTACATATATATATATATGTACTTTACGAAAGGCACCGATCGCTCGAAGCTCAATAACTTTCAAACGCAGGACAGCTTTCCAATCTAGCTCATTAACATCAATGATGCTCCGTTGCAACACAAGCGGCCAGTACTTACTCGAGAGTTCCAGTGGTTCTCATGTTCGAGAGGAAACACTTTACACACGTTGCTTTCAACAGAAAGAGATGGATAGATAGAGAGAGAAAGAGAAGGAGAAAGAGAGAGAGGGAAATAGAAAGAAATATCTTTGAGATTGAAAAGACGAGAACGACGTTGTTGTCCTTGGATTCGTAGAAACGTTTAATGTTTAACCGTTTGACCGTCTTCTTCTTCTCCCTCTTTCACCGTCGCATTCAGAAATAGAAATGTTTATGCTAATCGATTGCCCACGATCGATCGTTTAAAATGTGATCACAGTTGCAGAAATAGAATGAAATTAGATATAATTTTAATACTCCCACGAGACAGACATTTGTAACGGGATACTCAATTATTATCATTGAGACAAACGTTCCGATTTGCTTTATAAATTATTCTTCTTCCTTTTTTCCCCCCTTCTGTTTTATCTTTTTCTTTTATCTTATTTAAAGACGTGAATGATGTATTTAAATAAATCGTATATACCTACATACTTCATCATTTCCATAGACGTTAATATCTTTTCCAAACGCAAAGATGTGTAAGTACTTACTAACTTAGTTACTTACTTACTCACTTAAAGGCGTTAATTCGATAGCAGTACGTAACAACTGTGACTCTGACTCAACCGTTTCTCACGACATTTTGTCCTCGTTCGTTGCTTTTCCAGATTGTTCAAAAAAAAAAAAAAAAGAGAGAGAAAAAAAAGAAAAAGAAAAAAAAGGGAGAGGAGAAGAGGAAAAAAAGTAGTAAATACCGGTATCATCGTTTCCAGATGCTTCGAAACGAATTCCATATTCTCCTTTGACTCGTATTCGACGGTCAACTTACGGGAAAACGTAGGAGCACCGTCCTCGCTCTTCTTACGCCTTATGATTTGAATTATCTTTCATTAAAAAGCAAAGACCTGAGAAAAATGCGTTGGAACGTCGTACCGACGAGAAGAGTTATGCAAATTTGAACATCCAACTCGAGTTAGAAGTGTTTCTTTTCTTTTTTCTTTTCTTTTTTGTCTTCTTTCTTTTAATGTTTTATTGTTTTTGCTCTCTCTCTCTCTCTCTTTCTCTCCTTTTTTCTTATTTTCATTATTATTTTTTCTCTCTTTTTTCTTCTTCTTCTACTTCGTTCGACTGAACAAATAAACTCGTAAATAAACGTGTAATTGAAAATATTTTTGTAAATTATTTGAAACGATGATTCAACGTAATTATTTAACGACGTAATCGATACAAAGACGTACGTATGTATTATGCGAACAACTTCGTCTATCTCTTCTACGATCGTTTTATAATTTAGTAAGAAGAACTTATATCCAATCGAATTCGAAGTTAACGCGATTAGATATAGTATCCGTTGCTTTAAACGATTAATAAAGGCCTTACAATTTCTAAGCGATTAAGCGAAGATGCGTCGAACGCGTTGCAACGATCAAATAAATCCGTATAATTGAAAATTTGGTGTAAATTATTTAAAACGATTCAACGTAACTATCTAACAACGTAATCGTTACGAAAATATACGTATGTTTTATGTGAACATCGTATATCTCTTGAAGTTAAAAATATTTCTACGATCGTTTTATAATTTAGTAAGAAGAAATTATATCCAACCGAATTCGAAGTTAACGCGATTAGATATAGTATCCGTTGCTTTAAGCGATTAATAAAGGCCTTACAATTTCTAAGCGATTAAGCGAAGATGCGTCGAACGCGTTACAACGATCAAATAAATCCGTATAATTGAAAATTTTTTGTAAATTATTTAAAACGATTCAACGTAACTATCTAACGACGTAATCGATACAAAATCATACGTATGTATTATGCGAACAACTTCGTCTATCTCTTCTACGATCGTTTTATAATTTAGTAAGAAGAAATTATATCCAACCGAATTCGAAGTTAACGCGTTTAGATATAGTATCCGTTGCTTTAAGCGATTAATAAAGGCCTTAAAGTTTATAAGCGACTAAGCGAAGGTGCGTCGAACGCGTTGCAAACGGCGATTAACGGTGCTGCGTTAGGTACGAGTTTAATGTATTTACAGAGCTGAAACCCATTAACGCGTGTCTGCCAGTTGTTAACGGCGTGGCTGAGCAGCCTCTACGTGAAACGACTTATCGTTTAGCTTCCGGCAATGGAGAACGACGTGACGTGGCTCGATGCAGAAGCGTTCTTCTCTAATACCAACCAGAGACAACAAAACGATCGAGCTACCTATGAGGTAGGTATTATCTATTTCTTTTGGTTGGTTCAGGTCGGTCGGGATTTTCCACGTCGATTCACGAGACTCGCAAGAAGAATATCGTGATGGAACGAAACGCTTATAAAGTTAAAAAAAAAAATAGGAATAAGAAAAAGACGACTTGCTTCGCAAACGATTTAAATAATGCATCGATTTTAAACCTAATACGAATTTTTCAGATAAATCATATCCCTGATAATTATATCGTTTTACAAAGGCTCTTATCGTTGTCATTACTTTCTTCTATATGATTTAATATTATTTAATTTTCTTCTTTAATTATCAATTACGATTGTTATCGATAATTATTACTCGAAAGAACGAAAATTCTTATTCGAACTTATTTCCTATTATCTTAGTTACGATGTTATCTAGGCGCTAATAGAAAAAGAAATAGAAGAAGAATAAATAAATAAATAAATAAATAAATAAATAAATAAAATAGCATATACATACGTACATACACGCATGTACTTATTTACTTTTGCATAACTTAGAAGTAAAAAATAATGAGGAGTCTGTCATCATACGTCTAGACTGTTAAACGAGATAGGAGATGTAAACATTATGTTATGCGAGGTATGTTAGAAAAGTCTTATACGATTTTACGAGTCATTAAATGCAGATTGACTCTCCTGTCCTTGTCATGAATCATATTTATCGGAGAAATCGATGAATCATATTGTAGCGACATCGTGAGAGAGAAGTATGATTCAAAAGAAACATTTAAAACGATATTAATGATTCAGAAATTGCGAAATCTTTTTGTGAGTTTTTTTTTCCTCGTTTCTCGACTTACGCATATATCGTATGACACTTTTATCAATTTCAATGTGAAACAAAGATTAATTGTCTTTTAGTTGTTATCGAAACATCGATAATTAATATCAATTTATGATTCAAGATAATAATAATAATAATAATAATAATAATAATAACAACAATAATAATAATAGTAATAGTAATAGTAATAATAGTAATAAAAGAAAAATATGAACGCATATAAACGAGATATATGCAAAAGTTCTTTTTTCTTTCTTCTTTTTTCTCTTTTTTTCTTTTTTTTTTTCATAAATTACAAAAGAATACAATTACTTGGGTCGTTGTTTACTCGGTATCTTCAATTTCAATTCATTAAATTAATTTACGCGTCGAATTAAATAAGGTTAATCGAAATACGCTCGGTGTTTTTCGATACGTATAGAACGAACATAGAGAGTAGACGTATAACAATTATCGAGTAAATTTAAAAGGCAAGCACGAACACAATCTCATTAGTCATAAACGTGCCGATTCTAATTAAGGTCCTTTTTGTATTGTCAATTGAATTTACGAGTTTATCTCGATGAAACGGCCTTGAATTCGAAACGATCGATCTTGACTTTTTTCAAAAAAATCCAAATCTTTTTCTATTAAGTTTTACAGTTAATTTTATCATTGACATCAGTTAGAACGGTTTTCACATTTCTCTTTCTCTCTTTCTCTCTTTCTCTCTCTGATGTTAGAGAGCTCCGATTTTAAAATAAATGAAATATAATACAAGATATTGATAATGTAGGAATGAATTCGTTTATCACAATTATTCCAAATGGAAAAATACTTTCGTTACGTTTGACGGTGCCTTTATTAAATAACGCATTTATCGTTACGTTACGTTACGTTCCTGAACGTGCCTCATTTACATTTTTATCGCACGTATGTTCTTCGTGGAACCAATTAAGTACCAGTTTATGTATAATTAGATGTCCTCTTCGGAGATCGATTATACGTAAATAGCATTGTTACAATAATACTTGAGTATGTGTTCTTTTATATATGCATAACGCATAATACACAGACACACATACACACACACGTATTAACTTGCATTATCAAAAATGGAACGTAGCGTAATTCTATTCGTAAATATCGCTTTTATGTTTTTCCTTGAAACATTTTAACCGAATGCTATACCACGCGTTTCTCGTGACGATTCTGTAAATGTATTAGTATGGAGGATGGACTCGTACGTAAACGACAAATATTTAAGGTAAAAGTAAACACGATGGAGTTGTAACCTTTACGTTTCATTCTCGACGACATAGAGAGGTCGGTCTACTATGTTGAAAGTAGTCATTACTTGTTCTGCCGATCCCAACGAGATACACGTATATTTTTGTATCGATAAATAAAGTAGTGACATAATTAAACTGCATAATGACGAGGGAAAAAAAATATAATTAAAACTGTATAAATAAATATGTGAGATGGCCGAGGACTGAATTTAATTACATGATGTGTATATATATATATATATATACAACTCGAACTAACTTCGAGTGAAATGAAAAACAATAAGATGATTTAAAAAAGAAAAGAGAGAGACAGAGAGAGAGAGAGAGAGAGAGAGAGAGAGAGAGAGAGAGAGAGAGAGAGAGAGAAGTACAAGAGAATAAAAGGTTCATTGACCTCATGCTCATAATATATATTCATAGCTACGTGTATTTAATATCGATCGTAAAATTATTTCTCAACATTTTACCTCACTTCTCGTGAGAAAAGAAACGAAATATATTAAGATTGAGATAAGAACCTATTACAAATTGATTATAAAATAAGGAAATGTTTGTTAGATGAAATAGAAAAAAAAATATACATTAAAAGAAGTTTTGTGATTTCATGATGTCATATATTTTAAGAATACGAAATTTTGTTAAATCTTACTTTCAGTCAAACCGGAAGTTTAATGATTTTTATTTTTTTTTATGCGGAAGATCTTGTATGTTTTTAATTAATTAAATATTTTAATAAATTATCTTTAAAAAATTATTTAACGAGTGTAAGGCTAAAGTTAATAATTAACGAGATATTAATATGTATAATTATATGATCAACGGTATATACTTTTAATTATAAACAATCTTAAAATGTAATGTAAAAATGAAAAACAAAGCGATCTAACCATAAGCTCATTTATTATCTTACTATTAATTGAAAAAAGAAACTTTAAAATTAAGTTAGAAGAAGAAGCTTTTGTCCATTATTTTCTCGTACGCACAATCGACATCTTGTAATCAAAACATTTATATATATTTTGTAATATTTCAAACTTTATTTGATTAACAACATTTATCAGTTTCTTATAAATTTCGTTTTCAATAAATTTAACATTACTGTTCCTATCTCGTTAATTATTAATTACAAGCCGATACTCGTTCAATAATATTTTAAAGATAATTGATCAAAATATATAATCAATTAAAAAAAAAAAAGATTGTTCCATTAAAGATCAGTATATTGATATCTGAAAAATTAAATATCATTAAACTTCCGGTTTAATCGAAGAAATCATATATTTTATATGGCACAGGGTAAAATATTTGTCACGTAAAATAATGAAACTTTTCTTAACATATACTTCTAACAAAAGAGACATTCGATCGACCCTTGATCAATCTGTATACGTATATTCACGTACGAAAGTATATAGTGTATCATTGAGGATTAAAAAAAAAAAAAAAAAAAATAATACTATTAAATTCTTACGTTCTGATACTACTTATCCCTAAAATTATTCGACATAAACAAATTTGTATCTTAAAGTAGGAATGTTATTAACTACCGGTTAATGGATTCTGTGAGTTACATAGTCAAACGCGTAGAACTATGATGGACTGACGTATTTACGTACGTAATACATACATGCAGCATTGAACGCGCTAATGAATAAACTTTCGTAAATCTCAGCAAGTAATTTACGCTCTACGGCTAACCAGGTAGCGTCGCTGTTCTAATAGAATTCGATGCTATGGAGAAAAACTATGAATTTCTTTTTATCCAGGACAAGGATCTGCAATATCCTTTTTCTCCATTTTATTTCGATATTGAGAGCAAACGCTGAGCCTTGCCGTGCAGTGCCGTGCAATGCCGTGCTGGATGCATAAACGCAGAGGACAAGCGACGATGAAGCTTCGTGTAAACAGAGCAACGTACAAACGAAGCGTTCGCCAGCCGTACCAAAAAATATCCGAAAAGCATGCAAATATATTCCTCGGTAGGATATGGAGATTTTATTTGCGAAGAAAGTCAATTCTGGCTCCGTTCGATAGATACGAAACGGGAAGCGTTAACGAACGGACGTTGTGTCATACAAAACAAATAGGAACCTCCTTCCTTCTTCTCTATCACCACCCACAACCACCTCAACTACCACCATCTACTATCACCAACTATCACCAGTTATCATTCGTACAAATACCGAAGAAACTTAGAGGATTGTTTCGGTATATCTCAAAGAAATCATTTCTATAAATTTAATATATACTATAGATGTTTAATTTTGTAAAAGAAGTCATTTCTCAAATAGTTTCGGTATATCTCAAAGAAATCATTTCTATAAATTTAATATATACTATAGATGTTTAATTTTGTAAAAGAAGTCATTTCTCAAACGCATCTTTTAAGTCGATTCTTCAATTTTCGAAAATTAATATTAGAAGTAAATAGGCAACTTCGTGAATTGGACCGTTTATTTTGAAAATGGTGTGTCCATTTTTTGTTGTTTCGAGAAAATTAAAGATTAATAATCAATCGTTACGCGATTTCTTTTATTGGACTATTTTAAACTGAACAAAGCTTAATTTTAAAGGAAAATTTTTAATGGAAAAGATTGACATTTTTTAAGGTATTAAATATTAACTAGTTATAAATTAAAAGAGTTTAAACTAAATTAATCATAGATTATGTGATGTTTCATTTTAAAATAAGTTTCAAAATAAACGGTCCACTCAATGAAAATCAAATAAAATTAAAATTATCACGATTAATCGATAACCCAACGTGCATGCATAATATTCAACTTCGAAAAATATAATTTACGTCTTTAGTTTAAAACCGTAAGAAGTATCTTATATTTTTCTAACGATATAACGAAAAGTATAACTAAGGATCCTATCTTAGAAGCTACTTGATATAAAAGACAACCCTTTCGTATCTTCACGATTTTTATGAATGTTTACCTATTCAAACAGTTACATCGAATATCTTAAAATTTTTAATTTCTTGAATTTTTGATTTAATATTTAATACATAATAACAGTGCATTTTCGACTCGATGTAACTTTCGATCGTAGAGTAGCAGCCATGTTTGAAAATTAGAGAATTAATAAAAAATAGTATACATGCGACAAGGATAATTCAAAACCTACCTACAAAAATATATGAAACACTTTCGTTAATAAGAATTCTTTTAAAATATTCAACGATTGAATGAATTTCCATGAAATTTTTAACAAATATCGATGATCGCTTAACAAGATATGTCTTTTACCAATTTTTTGAATTATTCTTGTTTTTATAATATAAAAGAATAATTTTATTTTTTTTACGAATATCATGTTTCTCGTAAAGGATTTATAAGACAGAACTCTCTTCTACGTAATTCAAACACGAAAGGGTTGATTACAACTATTCTTCCTATCAGCTTCAGATCAATTTCATCTGACTCACAGAGTTTCTTATATTCATCATATCTCTAGGTAATACGTTTTGTAAGCACATAAAGACCTTCATGTAAGCATCGACGTAAGACCGTGATACGTAAGTCGTAACGATGAAAAATTTCGTAAGGATGAAATTCTTAAGGTTTATATCTTACGATACGTGCGTGAACGCTTTAAGAATTCTTCGAGATTGGTTTACGGCGATATCACACGTCGGCCATGATAAACTTTATCGCACATATATTTAACTATATATACGTATATATACATATACACACACATACACATGTATACATTTATATGTGTATATGTATGTATGTATATTGATATACAATTCGAAGACATGAACGAACGAGATATGAACGCCTCGTTCGTTAACATTTCATTTCCTGTATCTACTTTGAGCTGCGAGTAGTAACAGGCAATCGTCTTAAAAGGTTCGCGATCCTTGCTTCGCCGAGAACGTAAAGCAAAAGCGAAAGGAGCTCAACGGATTTGGAGAGTAGCACCAAAGAGATAACAGTTATTCGTTCTTATCCGCAAATCTAAAGTTTCGAGCATGTATTTCGTATGTCGGTAGATAGGCTCTCATCTAGAAAGCACAAACGCGGAGAGAAAGATAGATAGATAGATAGATAGACAGATAGACAGATAGATAGATAGATAGATAGATAGATAGATAGATAGATAGATAGGTGGTAGATAGATAGATAGATAGATAGAGAGAAAAAGAGAGAGAGAGAGAGAGAATTCAGTAATATTTGAAATCATTCTCGGAGCTTCTCCTGGGTTGCCCAGCATCAAAAGCGAGCCTTATTGAAACAATGTTTATCAAAGAGCCAGAGCTACGCGGAAACGGTGACCCTTCAAAAGATGCAAAGGCTTAATATCCTTCTCTCGAGTACCTAAAGACGAACTTTGATGTTACGTCGTCACTTAATTTAATTACCCCGACATTGCACTTTAGCGACCATGAAGAAGAACGTTTAAACGTATTTCATGAGACACCTAGAAAGGAAAAAACCATCGATCGACCGACCGATCAGTCGATCGTCACGGACGAGAAACGTAACGCATTTGATAAGAGGCAATAAGCGAATACATCTTTAAAATTTATAAATACGAGAAAAAAGGAAGGAAAAGAGAAGAAAAAGAAAGAGAGAGAGAGAGAAGCTTTGATAATTTGCTGATAAGAGAGACATGTTTTTTTTTGTCGCGACCTTTATTTCGCTAATAATCTAACCACTTCTACACGGTGAACCCGACAAAACGAGCACGAAATTTGTCAGGGCGATCAAATGCAGCAAACGAACAGAGAGAGACCGACAGAAACGAGAGAGAAAGAGAGAAAGAGAGAGAGAGAGAAATAAAGGAAAGAGGACCAATTTGTGTTTATCGGTCCTTTGTTTCCCTTTTTCGTTTCCTACCAACACCAGCATACCCTTCCTCTTTCGGCGATACCTTCCCCTCTCCTCTTTCTCTACCACCTCATCCTCCTCCTCCCACAACACCGTCGATAATTTCGCTCGCGCCATCGGACAAACGAACAATGTTTTGTATCGGACCAGCCACGTTATGTTGTTCCTGGCGCACGCTCATTGCGAACGGCAGATCTCGAAAAGCGCGTTAATTCGAGCGTGACTATCTCCGCAAATGTCCTCCCCGATTTTACCCCTCTTCATCCTCCACCCCCAACTCCCAACCCCCAACCCCCAACCCCTCACCACCAACCCCTCATCCCCACCCTTGACGAAACGGTCAACTATTAACACTAGGAGCGACCGTTTGTTCGACATCAAGTTGTTTCCTTTGATACCTTCGTTCAAATCGGCCACCAGATATGCCTGTTGTTCAACCCTTTTCGAGCTGAACGAACGACGATAAGCAAGTGAGACACATACTGTGTGTGAGAAAATGAGAAAGTCGCAAAAAGAAAAAAAGAAAGAAGAAATATGTTCTGTGAATGTTTCGAAAGCTGCAAGTAAGGTAGAGATTCAAATTTGCGTAATGGTAGAAAGCAAGAAGGTAGAAAAAAGAAAATGATAAAAAGACGGTACGGAGTAATGGTAGAGTCGAATCAAAGTGCGTAATAGCGATATAGACTATTTAAATAAATATAATAAAAGTAACAAGTAAGAAAAGTAAAAAGTAACGGTATATACATATGTACATAATGGTGATATAAAGTGCGTAAAGAGAAAATTGATTTTTGTAGATATTTAAAAGCTGCGGTATGAAAAAAGAAAATATGAAAAGATAAAGAAACAAAAACAATGCAGTACAAAGTACTACGTCCACTATAATCCGATCATAGTAATAGCGGTATGAAAGAGACAAAGTGATATTATATAATAGTGGTTACGAAGTATATAAAGAGACTAGGTATATAATTCATTTCAAAATTAAATACATATATATATATATAGGTATGTATATAACACAAAGTGGTACATAGTACAGTTTAATCGTAAGAAAATGAACAGAGTATTAAAACAGAAGCAAGAGAAATACAAATTAACCGTATACGTAGCAATGCGATATATGTAAAACAAAACAAAATAAGAAAATAAAAAAATTTCCAAATCGAGATAAACACGAGTGCGTGATCCACTCTAAACAGCAATAACTGTATTATTTCCATGAGAAGAAACTAACCATGCCGGACTTAAAACTTCGATAAGACGTGAATCAAGCGGAACGTTTCGAACTCACGATGTCTACCGCAAACGCAACCGGTCCCTGATCATTTTACCTTTTTCCTTCTTTTCTAAGTCGCTTTCCCTCAACGACGATCAACCTTAATATCATACTCTTTTTTCTCTATCGTTTCTGACGATAAGACGTTTCCGTTATGAATAATTCTTTCTGTACTATCCACGATGATTTCGATCGGAATGAACCATTTTATACGGACTATCGCGCGTATCGATATAAAACCAGTTTCCAAATGTTCTCCTTTGAAAGCAATAAAATTCCTAAGCTAACCTAGAACTACGACGGATAGATAGATAGAAACAAACTTGTAAGCAACCGAGTAACCAAGCAACCAAGCAACCAAACAACCAAGCAACCAAGTAACCGAAGCAAGTAAGCAAGCAAGCAAGCAAACAAGTAAGCAGCCGCAAGCAGTCGCAAGATCCAACGGATAATATTTCTCCCTTGGTCCAGCGTAATAGCGGTAGGGTTAATAGATCCATCTTACGAGTGACCTAGCTATGATGAACGAGGGAACGCTGAGTATACGTGGATCTAAAGAGAAAAAAGAGAGAGAGAGAGAGAAGGGAGCTAGAGAGCCGCAAGGATCGTTCTGGCTTGTGTGCAACATACGACAGAAAGAGAAAGAGAGAGAGAGAGAGAGAGAGAGAGAGAGAGAGAGAGAGAGAGAGAGAGAGAGAGAGAGAGAGTGCGGGACATAAAACTGAATTCCACGATGGTGAGCATGCCGCTAGCAGAAACTCAGAAATAACCGTCGCGGCGTGCTCGTTTCCAAATGGTCGCACGCCGACGCCGCACGCATGGAAAGAAATAAAAAAAAGAAAAAAGAAAAAAGGGGCAAAACGGAAAAGAAAACAAAAAAAAAAGAATTGCATCAAGGAACGCAAAATTTTCTTTCCAAAAGAGAACGATTCATATAGCAGGTAAGTAACTACGTAAGATTTCGTTGAAACTGTTGATCTGGCCAGGAAGAAGAAGAAGGAGGAGGAGGAGGAGGAGGAGGAGAAGAAGAAGTAGAAACAGAGGGAGGTAGTTGACGGTGGCAATGGCGATGGCGATGGTGGTGGTGATGGTGATGGTGCTGGTGCTGGTGGTCGAAGAAGGAGAATCATACAGTCAGAAAAGGAGGTTGTGCCATCGAAGGTTAACAATGCCACGTTCCGCAGCCGCGGCTACAATGGCATCTTTCGCATCACTCACATTGCGGCCCATTGTACCGGCAAACCATTGTTTCTCGTCCCATTGCGCGCACCGTGGGCCAGGACAGAGGATAAGGGAGGAGAGGGACGATGAGTCGCGGGAGGAGAGAGAGAGAGAGAAAGAGAGAAAGAGAGAGAGAGGAAATACGAAGAAGAGTACCAGCGAGCCGTGTTCGAAACAAAAGAGTTACGTCAGGCTCATTCACCAAAAACGCCTTTGTGCGTTTGGATATTCTTATTCTAATGCACACGCGGAGTAGGACGAGAAAAAGAGAGAGATAGAGATAGCGATAGAGATAGGAGATAAAGAGAGAAAGAGAGAGAGAGAGACAGAGACAGAGAGAAGGGTAGTTTTAGCAATGGTAGTAGTGGTTTAGGTAAAGAGTACGGGGGAGACGAGATAGAGGGAAAACGCGGCACTCGGTCGAGTCACTCGGTCGCTCGGTACGCGCCGTTTAAACGCGACGAGAAAATTGCCTCTTCCTTCCGCTCGATGCGCACTCGTCTGCTGCATCGACGCGCGCCTTTCTCATCCGAGTCCTGGAAAATCATTCGATGTCGTCCTTTCGCCACCATTAACGAAACCCTTTATTTTCTATCCTAATGAAATACGACGTATTAAAAACTAATGAAAAAATAATAGAATTAGCGAATTTAATAACTGAGAAACTAACGTATCGCGGTCAATTTGATAATTTTTTCTTTTTTTTTTTTCGCTATGTAAATGATACATCAGATATAATTAACATCGTAATATTTAATAAATTGTTTGAATTAGACGTTTACGGGTATTGTCGATTTATCAAATTTCATGTATGGTTAACAATTTTTCTTCTTCGAACGTTTTTTTTTTTTGTTTTTTTCATTCTGAACAACCAACTCCGATTCGATTCGATTCGATTCGATTTTTGTCTGCTTTTGATATCTCATCCGTTCACGTACAAAATTGCGCGTATACTTTGAAAGTAATTTTTTGTTGTGTTCTCTCTCTCTCTCTCTCTCTCTTTCCTTTTTTTCAATAAAACTTTTCTACGGATTTGTTATATTTAATAAACGAAGTGCCACGTTACGTGTCGCATTGAAACGTCAGATTGTAAAGGGCAAAATATAAAATTTGTAGAATTTGAGTATCGACGAAACGACGGCATCGAATTCGACGTTGAGATAGAAAAAAAATGTACAATTGTTTTTCATCTTCGAACTAACGATATCTATCTACGTTCAACGTACCGTAAACGAAAATCGAATTCGAAGAGAAAGTTATTTTTCGAATAGAATATACGCAAGTTGAATAACTTTCATTTCCATAGTGTTCCCACTAGTTCCAGAGCGCATCCGTGACAATATAAAGTCCTATCGAATATACGATATATAAAGTACGATCGTAGCAAACAATATAAATATTAAATTTCAATGTACAAAACACACGTCCGATATTCCGTTGGTTTCACGATGTTTTCCCTAGAGATATGCTAGTCGTTCACGAACGTTTTTGGCGGCATCGAAATATTTCGTGCGAAACTACGGCCTCGTGAAGGAAATATCTAAATATAATAGATTCGATATCGTCTGTTGTTTGTTTCGTCATCGTCTCGAACTCTTTTTAAAAATTCCTTTTTCGAAAAATGTTTCATACGTATATACCTTCGGGACGCGTTCGCATCGATTGTGTTGTACCTCTACTTCTTCTTCTTCTTTTCTTTTTTTTCCTTCTCCTTTTTTTTGTTCTCGTGTTTGTTTTTTTCTTGATTTGCACGCGCACCTCTGACCCAGTAAAAATTATTCATCCTCCTTTTGTTAGAAATGATACTTGCGTTACATTTTCTCTCTCTCTCTCTCTCTCTCTCTTTCGTTTTCTTTTTGTTGTAATTTTTTTCTTTTTTCTCTTTTACACAATAAATAAAAATCACATCTCTCGTTCGCGATGGCACGAGCAAATCTCGAGGGTGAACGAGAGACTACTATGTGCGATTTTTGAATAAAACACGAAAACGAAAAGCGAAACGAACGCGCGCGAGAGAGAGAGAGAGAGAGAGAGACAAACAGATAGATAGATAGATAGAGAAAGACAGACAGATAGACAAAAAAGGAAGAGAAAACAACAACAACAAAAAAAAAGAGAGAGAAAACAAAACAAAAACAAAAAGCTATGCACTTCCGAACCATTTTTACCATCGATATATATCTACAGGACAGAAGAACGAGAGCGTTGGCGTTATTTCCGTTTGTATGGAAATATCCCGTAAAATGACTAACTGTACATGAGATAACGAACGACTGATAAGTACAACTACGTTAAACACCGTCGTTAAATAAATCTCGAAAAATGTCGGAGACCATTATTCATCACGTATAATTAACATTCTGTATTTCTGCGCACGTTTATAACTGAAAACTAATTATCCGTCTGTTTCGAACCAAGTCCTTACAAACGTATCAGAGATTATTACCTGGATATACTCTACCAAGCACCGAAATCGAACACGTCGACGAGCTGGAGCTAATTGCGATCGAAATTCTCAATTTAGATGTACACAAGCACGCACACATATACACGTAAAGTGTTTAATAATACTACTTACTTTAATCTAACGGAACAATTATCCGTGCTAATATTTGTATACATATGTGTATATAAAAAATCGATCGATTAAAATTAGTACGGAAAGATATCGAGGGGTTAGAAGTTATCCTTAGAAAAGGATATTGAACTAATAATAACATACCATTATAAAAATGAAAAACAAAAAAGAAAAAGAAAAAGAAAACTGGACAACGACCCAAAGAATGGTAGGCAATTTTTATTGGACGACGAGAACGAATATCTGGAGATATGAGATTTTCAAAAATTCTGTATACTTTTTTCATTGTGGTTATAAATTTATTTGCTATTAGTAATGAATACTTTTTTGGTCAATCGATCGATCGATCGATCGGTGACATTAGATTTATTATGCAAATTAGTACGTCGATAACTTAGACGCGTATATACGATAAACAAGAGAAAGAAAGAGAGAGAAAGAGAGAGAGAGAGAGAGAGAGAGAGAGAACGAGAGAGGGAGAGAGAGAAAGACGTAATAAGCCTTCGAAGTTGTATAACGAGCGATCAAAGTACGTAACAGGCTTTATACGATCATACCGATCAGATCGATCACATCGATTAGATCGATTGATCGATCGGTCAATCGTTCGATCGTTCGTTCGATCCTACGCTTTCCACAAATATTTAATAATTCGTCGACACGTCTCGCGTCGACGACGACGCATGGGATATTTGATATCGTCGGCGAAACAAGCGAGTATACGCGTTTTATTCGCGAATTAATTTACCCGCTAAAACAAATAATTCAGCTCTACGCCATCGTGCACTCTCACCGCAAAAGGTCGACCTAACTCTGCTCTGTGACTCGGGTCTACAGGATTATATCGAAACAACGTATGTATACATATATACATACACGTACATATGTATATACATATATATATGTATGTATGTATATATATATATATTATATATTACTTATATCGTATTGTTAAACGCGTCAGGAAAACGTGAGAGCATAATTAAAGCCGGTTACCTAGTACTATATCGTAATGAAAAATAGTTTATAATAATTACGATGTATCGAGAAACCATAATAATATCATTTACATGTCGATATATTTTATTGTAACAAATAATTTGTAATTATATCTATTACATGTAGATAATATTTCTAATATTTTTCCTTCTCGTAATTTCAATTAAATCGAACGACGATGCAACGAGTGAAAGAACGCAAAGCATATATACACACACACATACACACACGTTATACATATATACATGTATGTGTGCATGGTATGTATATTATAATATGTCATCGATTTATTGCGTCGTCGACCGACAGCTCGCTTTCTCCCAACGATTTCGGGTTAATTGCGATCGAAGGAACTATAATAATCTCGACGTTGAGTATTTCTAGCTCGAGACTCGGCCGATTGGATTGCTGAATATTTCAAAAATAACACGATTAACTACGAAAGGGTAGTAAAACAAAAAGAAAAAGAACGAAAAAAAAGAAAGAAAGAAAAAATAAATAAACAACGATAATAACAATAATAATAATAATAATAATAATCTACGGAAACATAATCGCAAAATGTGTACGAAAATGTGTATAAAAATAATTTAAACACATCGAAGGCTATTACGATTTAAATCTTCGATCGGTAGATTAGAAATTAGGAATATAGATAGAATTGCTCTTGTAAAAGAAAAAGAAAAAAATAGAAAGATAGAGAAAGAAAGAGAGAGATAAACGAAAAGCACAATATCCTCGTCTGAGATGCGGCGAATGCAGGGCGAACTTCTCTCTCTCTCTCTCTCTCTCTCTCTCTCTCTCTCTCTCTCTCTCTCTCTTTCTCTCTCTCTCCCTCTCTCTCTTCCTCGTTCTCTCTTGCGCACGCGGCAGCTCACTCGCTCTTGTCGGCCCGGATCGGCGTAAGGTCATTGCACACTCGTAAACAAACGGGACGCGCGGCGTCTATGGTACCGACCCGGCGCGTCACTGAACGTACTCACCGACCTATTACACTCGAGCCAAGGTCGTTCCGTCATAGTCCTAGTCCTCGTATCGGGAATCGATTCAGAGAGAGAGGGAGAGAGAGAGAAGGAGAGAGGAGAGAGAGAGAATGAGAGAGAAAGGAGATAAATTCTTCCTATTCCGTATTCACGATAATTAATCTCTCTCCAGTTCTATTTCGTATATAGGAGTATACAACAGTACGCAATTTTACATGTAGATATATGTAAAAGGGAAAAAAAATGGAAGAAAAATAAAAATAAAAATAAAAATGATGTATTATTTCCTGCTGTCTAGTCACGAAACTATATGTACATATATACGTTATATATCTATACGAATATATATATATATATATATTTGTACGTATATATATATTTCTCAAATTGCAAAATAACGGTTGATAAATATCGACCGTTATATCTCGGAAGCACCGTTGGCGGTGTGGATGAAAGAAGAAAAAAAGAGAGAGAGAGAGAGAAAGGGAGAGAAGAAAGAGAAAAAAAGAAAGTACAAAAAGAAACAAAATAATGAAAAGAAAGATAAAAAAGATACAAAAGGTGAAGTGTCTACTAAAGAGGAGGGGAAAATAAAATGAAAAAAAAAAAAAAAGAAAAAGAAAAAGAAGAAAGAAGAAGAAGAAGAAGAAAGAAAAAAGTCAGAGCTCGACTTACCTGTTGCCAGTGATCCTCGAGCGACGGCTGGGCCGAAAAGTATCCAGTATCATGTATGTCCTGCAACTCCCTAAATATGTTCCCGCTCGGCAGGATATCCATGGTTACGTGACGTCGTTGTGTTGACTTTATTTCTCTTTCTTTCTTATTCGTCGTTCTTCGAAGAACAAGTTTGCTTAAGTTTCGTGGACGATCACAACGGTGAACATGGAGATAACAATGGAGATAGAAAAAAAGAATGAAAGAGAGAGAGAAAGAGATAGATAGATAGATAGATAGATAGATAGATAATGACACTGAGAAAAGTAAAAGGAAGGATTTTGTAGACTAGAGCTAATAGCTGCGAGAAATAACGACGACGATGACGATGATAACGACGACGATGACGACGATGACGACGATTATATACGACGCACAACAACTAAAACTTGACGCTCGATCACTGATCGTCGCACGAGTAATCGCGATTTTTATCACGCGCACGTATATATATATAGATATATATTTATATATGTAGATATATATGTATATATATTTCTTTTTAGACGAACCAACAACTACTACTACACGTTATTAGGAACGGCACGTTTCGGCACGCACACGTGCGCGTAACATCGAAGAAGAAACAACACCCGTACTGATGATCCTTCTTCCTGCTTGCTTCTTCCTCTTCTTCTTCTTCTTCTTTTCCTTCCTTTTTCGTCTTCTTCTATTTCTTGTCTTCTCCTTCTTCTTCCTCTTGCTCCTCCACTTCTCTACCTTTTCGATCGATACTCCCACGAGCAGCAAGAGTACGATTTATTCGATGCGGACACACTTCCTCACGCGTGGCACTCTTCTTTTAGAAAAGGATGATAAAATAGGGGTAGAAGGATAGAGATAGACTGAAAGAAAGAACGAGAGAGAGAGAGAGAGAGAGAGAAAGAAAGAAAGAAAGAAATGTATAAGGATGTTGGAAAGAGATAGAACGCGCGGGCAAACTTCACTGTGCGACGACGCGACGACGACGCTCTGTCTGCTTCGAGTGGCGTCGCGTACACGAGTCACTCGCGCCAGTATCCATCATACGAGCGACGAGAAGTGTGCCCCTGGCTCGTATCAATCAGAGAGCAGAGAACAGGGACAGACAGACAGACAGACAGACAGATAGACGGACAGATAGACGGACAGACAGACAGAGAGAGAGTATTGTATTTTCTTCTCGTAACAGTCAACCGAAAAAATTTGACGAAATAATAATAATAATAATAATGATGATGACGACGACGATGATGATGATGATGATGATAATGAAAAAGGAAGAGAGTGAGAGAAAAAGAGAGAGAGAGAGGGAGAAAACAGGAGTAGGACACCGTAGAAACAAACGTCAAAATGCCGGCGACGGTTAGGAGCGTAGCCGTGCTCGTTCTTCTTCGTCCCTTGTCACAACGATGAAAAATCTGTGTCGTTCGATCCTCGTGATGACGATGACGACGAAGTCAACGACTTTGTTATTGTTTTCACACCAAAAAAAAAAAGAGATAGAAAAGACAGAAGATTCCCTTTCTTCTTATTTTCCTTTTAATCCTTTTAAATAATATCTCCCCCACCTTCTCTCACGACGTTCTCGTAAACGTCATACACTGGGAGACACGCGCGGATCGCGTCTACCCCCACTACCTCTCTGAAAAGCCGGCTTTTCCGAATTCCGCGTGCGTTCGCGCGTATATATTTACATATATACGTTTATTGATGATCGCAGATCGTAGGTAGATATATATATATATTTTTTCTTTTTCTCTTATTTCGTGTATGTATGTATATATATATATATGTCGAGAGAGATGTAAATATATATATATGTATATATGTATATATGTGTGTGTATATACGTATATCACTTTCCTTCCTCGACGCGAAAACCGAGCTCGATCGACCGCGCGAGAGATCAAAAGAGACGGCAGCCGAGGACGCCGGGGACGGCTTTGGAGGAAGAAGAAACGCGCTGCATCAGAGAGATATATGTATTCTTTGCGCTCTCGACACACACTACTCCGCTAGGGACCGACGTGAAAACCCGAGCGGCGGCAAACCGTACAAACCCTTCCGCGCGAGCGCCGAAGAGTGACTGACGTTCCCTTGCCATAAGCGCCGTGCGACGGGGCCCGAACACGACCGAGCGGCTCCGAACGTTACGTTCGTGTCTCGCCGGCGACGCGACCGCCGACCGCACGACGTCCCCGTGGCAGCACTGCTCGGTAGCGTCGCGACGCCCGGACACACTATTTCCTTCTCTCTCTCTCTCTCTCTCTCTTTCTCTCTTTCTCTCTCTCTCTTTCTGTCTCTTTCTGTCTATCTCTCTCTGGCAAACGCACGTACCTACGCATGCTCCTCTCTCTCTCTTTCTCTCTCTCTCTCTCTCTCTCTCTCTCTTTTTCTCTCTTTCTCTTTACAAAATTTTTCTTTTATCTTTTTTCTTCTCCCTCTGTTTTGTTTTTTTGTTGTTTTTCCTTTTTTATAAATTTCATCTAATAAATGTTATCGTGTTCGTCATTTTTCGTTGTATTTTTCCTTTTGTTTTATTTTTCTTTTCTTTTCCTGTTTAGTGAAAAGAATAAGAATTGTTTCTTCTTATAGCGTTTTTATTGTTTTTATTAGTAATCATCTTATCGTTTTAACCGATATTAGTAATGCTAATCTCATTCTTATTTATTTATTTATTTTTTTTTTTTTTTCGTTATTTCGATTTCACGTCTAACCTTAAGTATTTTTGATAATGATGAATAATTATTTTATAGGAATTACATACATATTTCGTCCTTTTTCCTTTTAGTTTTCTTTTTTTTTCTTGTTTAGCAAGAAAAATAAGTTTCTTTCCTATATCGTTTTTGTAACTTTTATTATTGGTCCTGTTATCGTTTTAACCGATATTAATAATGCTAATCTCATTCTTATTTCTTTTTTTTTCGTTATTTCGATTTCACGTCTAACCTTAAGTATTTTTAATAATGATGAATAATAATTTTATAGGAATTACATACATATTTCGTCCTTTTTCCTTTTAGTTTTCTTTTTTTTTCTTGTTTAGTAAGAAAAATAAAAACTTTTTTTCTTATATCGTTTTTATAATTTTTATTATTGATCCTCTTATCGTTTTAACCGATATCAGTAACGCTAATCTCATTCACATTCTTTTTTTTTTGATATTTCATCTAACCTTAAATATTTTTAATAACGAATAATTATTTTATACGAATTACATATATATATATATGTATGTATGTATATATGTATGTATGATATACGCGTCTTTCCGTCGTTGAAATCGATAAAATTTGTTTCTTAGTTGCCTAAATATGTTATATATAATATTCTTAGAATGATAAACGTAATGTATATACATATTATATAACATTTATTTAATAAATATTACATTAGCAATTTCTCTTTTCGTCTTGATAAAAGTCTTCGAAATTCTTCTCCGATAAGATCAATCGTCCTTGTACAATAATTATAATACGATAAACTATCGAACCATTACGATTTGTAGTACATATTTTTTAGAATAGAATAATGAATCCTTTACAGTTTCCTTTTTCTTTTTCTTTAAAAAATATAGAAATATTGGTATTATTTTGTTGACAAAATCGTTAGTTTTACGAAGATAAACACGATTTCCTGGAAACATAACATTATAACTGGTTACATCGTATCATAGTTCTATCTTCTTTCTTTCCCTCCTGATCACCGTCCTCTGTGTTTCCTCTCTGCCCTCGTCTATTCTCGGCGTCATATTTTCTACACCCTTTTCTTTTTCTTTTTTTTTTTTATTTCTGTCTTATTCTCAAACGACCTAGAAGGATTTTTTATCTCTTGCTAACGGGAATATTGGTATACTACGAGAGTGTTGAGTATTTAATACCGAACATTTTCGATCCCGAGTAGGTCACGTAAATAAATGCCGTTCGAAGAACGAACGCTTCAGAACGTATCCTTAAATTTGTTTTTGAGCTTTCAAAATATTTACATATAGGTATATATGTAGATATATAGATATGTATGAACGTACGTATATGTAAGTACGCTTTGTGGCTTGGCCATGGACACGTTGAAGCGAGTGGATAAAACTCAGAACTATGTAAGCACGGATGTGGTTACAGAGCGTGCGTAATCCTACATACGTATCGGCTTAGTTATATATTTTTGTTTTCTATGATATATGAAACATAATCATAATGAATAATTTAACGTATGATGAAAATTTCTTTTTCGATGAAATGGCTTGAAACGACAAATAGGTGGATACAAGATTGACAATAAAACGATATTACTTTTGATTTGTCGATTTAATCTAATCTTTGAATTACGTTACACACTTGACGAGAGGTAATTATATATATATATATATACATATAATTATATATATAATATTCATACGTTATTAAATGATATTATTTTGTGAATAAATATTATCTATTTACAAAATAATACATTTTTTATTTAATATTATATCGTAAATAAATATTACTTATTGTACAATTTAATAATCAGCATATTTTCCATTATGACACACATATATATAGGTAAGTTTATTAGCTTATTCTTTATTAAAAAATAACAAAATTTTTTTTCATTATTACAAAAAGCTACGATCAGATTTATCATAAAGTATTACAAATAACGATCGATTAAACAACAAAGAAACATGTTCATTAATTTATTTATAATATTCGTTCGAACAACTGAGACTGTTATGAATTCTTCGAATGGGAAATAAACTATTTACACCAAAGCATAGTTTCGTGTTTCGTCAAAATCAATTCGTCTTACAAAAATGATATTTTTACGTCTTATCTAGATCAAGATAATAACTAGTATCATTATAAAACCGAGTAAGATCATAGATTAAAGTTCAGTACGGTGAAATGAGCTCGTGATCGATAAAAGTATACGTAAGTTTATGGATTTCCGCTTTTTCAAAATAGAATATAACCGATGTAACCTCGTTCAAATAGTATCTTAGTCATATACATTTAACTCGATACAACGATCCAACGACCACGCAACCATCATAACGGTTATCCTCTTATGCAAACGTACTGAAAATCTTATGGTGGATCTCGTTACAATCAGAAGTGCGATATACTGCGTGCGATATCTACGTATGATAAATTATCATTACTGAAATCAAAGAATTTTCGATGAGTTGGATAAAATATTAAACACAAAAAGAATAAAATAAAAAGAAAAAAAAACTAAATGGATAATTTAAACGGCTGACATAAGATAAGAAAATGCTTTTTTAATCGTTGAACAAGTTCCATTAAATGAAATTTTTTTCTAATTCTCACAACTTCGAAGTCATTTGGAAGTATCCAATATCACTCTATACATACTTACGTACACACATATATTATATATATATATATATATATATATATATATATATATATATCAACAAAAACTGTTAACCGTTCGTTTCATATACTCCAAAGAATAAACGAATAACAAAATGCTATCGATTCGTCGTGCAAGCGTTTAACAATGGCACGGTAAATAGAAACTTGTTCCGAACGAGAGATCAGTTAGCGGCTAGAACAGCTTGCAGGTGGAAAATAATTCAGTACGACGTTTGATAGGAAACCGTGGTTCATAATGGCTGTTTGTCGAGTATCAAGGATTAACTATGAAGGGAGTTCGATATAAAGCTTGATTCGCTGAGTGGATTATTGTTCGACGCATATCCGATTGTCCAAACAAAAGGAAATAACGATGTCGCACGACGAATTATTTGCAAATGAATAATCGTAAGTGAGTCAAACGTGGTGGCTTCTTTGCTATCATCGATGGATAGCGGAAATGATGGCGAGTGATAGGGAGTGGGGGGATGAAAGAGAAAGAGAGAGAGAGAGAGAAACAACACACGTTTTCTATAGCAACATGATTCATGGATTCTGCGCGTATTTTAAAAGCACGTTTCGTGGACGTAGCGTTTGTACGACGAGCGTTGAAGAATGTTAGATTAGATACGTAAGAGGCGTTTATAACGTATAGAATTAGAGGAACGAGCATGTTCTTATCGGACCTGCACCTCGTTTCCGTTCGAGGAATCACCGCTTCGAGTTATCGTCTCATCGACCGAACTGGCCACAGTTCTTTTGATATTTGCTGACTACGGACGATGCTGCGGAAATGCTGCGGAAATACTGCGGACGATGACTGATTTCGCAACGATTCCTTTCGAGTATGTCAATCGTTCGACCTGAGACAAGTACTTAGTTACGTTTCGAATTTTCTTTTTGATTTATTTATTTGTTCTTTTATTCTGGAATTATATAACGTTCGAAATGTGAGGTTTTCGAATGTTATCAACTTTATCAACGGATAGGATTTAAATGAATTTATTTATTTATCGTTTGACGACGAAGAGAACGAGAAAGAGAAATAAGGAAAAGGAAAGAGAAAGAAAGAAAGGGGGAAACATTGGACATTCAGGACGAACGAAAAATCGATAAATGCGCGTCATCTCTTTCAAAGATACGTGAGACTTAGTATGAAATTTCTTATATTCGAAACTTTAAAAAAGAAGGGACCTTGAGTATCTATCACGTACGATCTATCCGATAGGGATATATGTAAAAAGTATAGATATAGAAAATATTTCCCGTTCGAATTCAGGTCGAAGGAAACTTTCTGTAAACTAAAATTTGCCATACAGTAGACTAAATTACACTACGTCCTATTTCGAAATTTCCATTCGAGCTCGAATCTCGAAACTTTCGCGTTTCCTTTTCGAGAGAGACGTACGAATACAAGGACAATGTATTTTATTCAAAATTCCTAGCAAGATTTCTCGTACCCACGAAGGACTGCTCCAATGGAAACTTCCTTCCGAAAGCTAGCGTCCTCCCGGTCGTAGATTTCGAAATGAAATATGCGTTTGAAACGAATCGACTATTTTCTATCGTTTTCCATCCAAGAGAAACTTTTGTACAAAAAAAAAAAAAGGGAAAAAAAACGAAAAAAGACGGAAAAAAACTCTCGCATTATCGACGACGGCTCGTGAGTTAGATCGTAGAGTTATCGTCATCGACGAATCACGTTTCCCTTCGAACATTATCGCCGAGGCGTGCTACGAAAAGCTATCGCAGAGCAGTGCCAAAATCGTTACCCACGGCGTTTCCTTACGGAGAATACATACACACATAAGGAAAGCTAAAGCCTGACCTCGCGTAACCTCTCAACTTCGACTTCGTTTTCCGGATACGTTCGATGCTCACTGGGTTAAGACGCCGGGGACCATAAATATGGCGGTCGCTTTTTGGATCGGAGCCCAAGCCTCGAAAGCTTTCTTATACAGGGACAAACCAAGGAATCGTCGATTTTCTTAGTTGTCTATCGTCGGACGTTTACGTTATTCGCAAGAACGACATTTCCGGTTCGAGTAAACGATTCGTTTTTAATTGAAAATAATATCGATCGAATGTTTCCGTGTTTGTTATATATCTATACATGTTTACGTGTATAGTCTATTGGGAATTCATAGAAAAATATACGTAGCAATCTACGCTTATGTTAACGAATAATTCCAAGATTGATATGGTCGATCAGAAGCGAATTGATCATTCTTGATACCATAATAGGTTCTTTTGAAAGTACCCGCATACGAGATGGTTAACTCGTTGAACGTTGAAAATATTTTCGGTCAGTGGTTCGCTCGGTCCGTCGAGGTTGACCGCTAAAGCTGCGTAAGGCAACTCGCGCGAGCCTCGAAAGGGCACGTCGAGCTGAGGGTACAATGACCCGATCGTTAACCCTCTTTCGGGGAGCTAGGGTCTCCTTGGTGTAATATCAGAGGACTCTCTGGAACTTGGACGTCTTCGTTCGTTTAGCTCTCCTCGATTACGTATGCAAAATAAATGCGCGTCATTTTCCGTGTCTCGCTTGACTCGTCGTTTTGATGGCCCAATCAGGAGATTCGTATCCTACGCCCTTTCAGGCACGATCTACCTGCCTCGCGGCTTTAATACCTCTGAAACGGCACACCTGGAGGCTGAAGACGATCCCTAAAGTATGGCGAATTTAAAGCGGCCCGATAATTTCGAGTAATTCCAAGTTTTCCTCGGGAAAACTACTTCCCTCGGAGTTATGCCGAGTATGCATATGTTACATTGCTTGGAAAGATAACCCGGAACGTATAGTTGTTTCGCTGAGTCTAGAAATGTTAACGTATTAACATTATCTTGCTAAATATTGTGGTTTACTCATAAGAAAGTGCCGCTATATATAAATAATTTATTACTATAAAATGATATCATAAGCAATTAAGATATCTGTATATGCATACACATACACACGCACACAGTATAGTATAGTATAGTATAGTATTGCTATTAATATTGTTGTTAGTATTATTATTATGATAAATATAAAATGAATAATAAATATATAATAAACTTATTTATGAAGCGAAAGCTGGATACTTACAGTTATAAACAAAGTTCTTTTTTATACTTAAATATTAATTGTTTCATACCGAAAACAATTTCTCTGGTCTTTGAGTTAACACCAAGCAAGTAACTACCTACCGTTATTTCTATTACGATCTCCCGATTCTTTCGATCGAAGTTCGATATCGTTATACCTGACGTTAACTTCGCTGGTTCGCGGTTAAAAGACGATCAGTGTCTGGAGCAAAGCGAGAAACGGTGGTTGACGTAATTCATATTGCGCAATAGTCAGACAGCAAGCTGGTGTGATGTGTTACCGCTGCAGTACTGCTGCTTTTGCTTCAGGCAACGCAGACACCTTCGTGCGTTCACGTAGTTGCGATCACTATTCGTGTCAACTATTATTCTTCGAACGACCCTCGGTTACGTCGATCGGACTCTGCATTCGTGTCCTTCGAGCTTGGAATTTATAGGACGAGGACGGATAAGCTTCTCTCGTTGAACGCGTTCACCGGCGAGACGCTTTTCCTTCTGTTAGATCGACTCGAATAAAGACGAGAGAGAGAGACAGACAGAGATAGAGACAGAGATAGAAAGACTGAAAGGATGAGAGGAAGAGGGAGGTGGATAATTAACGTCGATACGACAACGCGTATCATCAAAGACGTTTCCTTCCTTCCTTCCTTCCTTCCTTCCTTCAATCTCTCTCTCTCTCTCTCTCCCTCTCTCCCTCCCTCCCTCCTCCCTCTCACTGTCTCTCTCTCTCTCTCCTCTTCCTTCCAACGTCAACGTCGAGGTGGCAAACGACGATTATTATTAACGGCTCGACGCTGAAAATCCTTAATCCCGTAATCCTATCGCGCAAGACAGATGGCCGTGTGTAAGCCAGCCTGAAAATTCGCGCTGCCAGTTCCAACGAGTTAGGAAAGCGAAGCTAGGATCTACGGAGTAGCATGTTTTGAAAACGCCTGGTAATCCAACGTGATCCTCTCTAATGAGAGAATCGCGCGAGGTTGGAAAAATTCAAAGGCGTCTACCTCTTGATCTCTCGGCTCCTAAGCTCGACGTATTCGTTCGCTTAAAAGAATAGTGGTCGATATACCGAGCCATCTTGTTGCTTAGCTCGTTTTGAAGAATAATAGATAGGTATTCCCGTTATTATCGTACACTCTTACTAAAGAAACTTTCGTATCAAAAGCAATGCGCATAAAAAGGAGGGAGGCAAGATGAGGAAACGCGAGTATGAGGGAGCCAGCATCGTAGGAACGACCCTTATGTCGCTGAATTGGGCGCTATAACTTTGACAAAGCCGTCGATTCGGGGTAAGGGGACCCTCTTCCCTTTCCATTGGGGTTCAACCGTTGCTACGATCGACTTGGAACGTCATTTCCTGACGTACGTAAGTACGTACGTAAGTACGTACGTACGTGTAAATATTCGGACACGTGTGGGGGGATAAATCGAACGGTATTAAGGGAAGATGCGATCTAGAAATAGCCTATAGATCGAATGTAGTATCGAGATACGGCAAATTTTTTCGGCCATCTAAAGTAGATAGAATCCTCGTAAATGGTGACTCGAGATATACAAGGACATAAAAATGATAAACCTTTTCTTCAGCGAATAGACATCTTGCTTTTCGACACGATCGTTCTTCGACGTAGTAAATGGTGTAATGGACGTTTAACTAAGAAACTATTTGAGATGGTCGTGAGCCATTTTGAAATTTTACGTTTCATATAAAAATCTGAACGAGTACGTGCGCGGGTGCGTGTGTCTGTATGTGTTTGTGTTTGAACTCTATCGTTCAAAATATCTGATGAAATTTATATAAAAAATAAAGTTCGAATCGAGAATCTGTGTGTAATTTTTATGTGTAAGTTGGGAGAATTGAAACGTTTATAAAATATAACATTCGCAACGGAAATATTATTCAAACGCTGTAAGAATATTTACATTAATGTCAAACATAACCATAAATTTCGTTGAGACAATTTTTTGTTTTAAAATAATTATAGATGACGGATAGATGAAAATTTATATTTATGAATTCAACGAAAGATCTTTATGTTTAATTTTTCTAGGAATATTTTTAAATATAACGTGTTTCTTCTTATGGCTGATTCATACGCAATTTTGCGAGTGCGCGCGCGCGAACAACGTACGTAATCATGGTCTAAATGGTTGAGTAGATCGGCTTGAAATTTATAACAGAAATTAAGATACACGTCACGAAGATCCAAGAGTAACTCCAATTCGATCCGAATTGATTCACATTCTAAACAAATATTTTCAATAGTGCTAGACATAATCATAAATTTTTTATTCCAGCAATTAATAATGGCGGATGAATAAACATTTTAATTTATTCCCATCCTTAATTTTTCTATCAAAATTTCAATATATTTCTATGCATGCAAATTCGTACGCAATTCTGTGACTTTATATAAAGTCTAAGTGGTTATACAGTTTAAGTGGTCGAGCAGATGGACTGAAAGTTTAAGCCAAAAATTAAATTACTCATAACGAGGATTTATGAATAATTTTGGATCGATATAACTTACAATTTCTAAATGTAAAATTATATACGCAAAAAAAAAGACCGAAAGAAAAATTAAAAGCTCGTAAAAAATCGCACACGACAATTCAAATGTCGATATCAGAAATATTCTAAAATCGTGAATCAATCGTTAAATGAACAAATTAGTCACGCTTGCTGCAATCAAAAATTTGACTATAAGCGTTCAATAGCGTTTTCTTTCTCTGTTTTCCTCGTCATTGACAATTTTAATCGTTTTATTGCCATAACGTTCGAAAGATCGTTCGAGATCGTTAAAATCGCGAGAAATGATATAAGTGGAAAATGGAAGGGCGTTAACGGACCCAGAGTAAATTTGAAGTTCCGCAGGTTGTACCAATGCGATGGGTATTCCGTTCGTAGTAGTCCGCGGCGCCGCGTGCGCAAAATCTAATGGTTAACCGCGATTTCGTGTCACTTCTCGAGGGCGTACTTCCTGGCACGGTGACTTTGCTCCGATGGTCCATTAAAGCACCGAGGAAGCGGCTTGGTCGTCGTGAACCGCAAAACCGTGCTATCTGTAGGAATGCTTCCACTTCTGTCGCTTATACACTGTGTCCCGAACTCTCAAGCCGACTTATCTCGAGCGGTCATTACGAAAAATATTTGAGGGAGAACGAGGGAGAGAGAAAAAGAGAAAGAGAGAAAGAGAGAAAGAGAGAGGAGAGAGAGAGAGAGAGAGAGAGAGAGAGAGAGAGGGAATACTTCTCTTTGGCTTGGGAAGAAAGGACGATCGAGATCAATTAAGCGGATTTCCTCGTGGGTAACGTTTCCTCGAGATAAGCTCGACTACGTGGTACCGCTTGTAAAACGAAAAAGGATCGTGAAACAAGTACGGCTCGCTACGATGGTGTTTGCGAGCTCCCTTCGGCTTCTGTTTTCCTTTCTTTCGTTACAATGAAATTGGCAAATAATTGCGAAAAACAAAAGAGAATGGTAGAGAGACGGTGAGATAGAGAGAAAGAGAGGGAAAAAGAGAGAGAGAAGGAAAGAGAGAGAGAGAGAGAGAGAGAGAGAGAGAGAGAGAGAGAGAGAGAGATTAAATTCTTTTGGCCTCGACGACGCCCAAAGGCTTCTTCGAATCCTTTGAAAAAGAAAAAGAAGTAAGAACTCAACCTAAGAATTTTTCCCGCCTCTTTTTATCTCAGCTATAAACTATACATTCATACGTACGTACATACATATACGTACACACGCACATATATATATAGACCTTGCCAATAAACGAAAAAGAAACGAATTCTAATATTCTTTGTAAAGATAGCAACGATAACGACGAGGAAATGCGAATGAAACAAATTTGCATCCTAAATCGAGACGTCCTTAATAACGAAGCAAGAGGAATTCGAATGTAAATTCAAATGTTAACGTAATTTAATTGCTATGCCGAGTCTACACGAAGGAACGGGACTTCATCTTGCACGACCTAAACATACTTCGTCTCCTGTGGAGCCTTTTTAATAGCACAAAAAAGTGACCCTCTCTAAACCCTACACCTGATGGACGTACTCCGCTTAAAGTCGAATTAGAAAATCTCCTATATATAGGGATCACCTGTGTCGGAACCTGTTCTCCCGTATCCCTCGAAATAGTTTGCCCATTGAAAGTCGGTCCCTTAAAATCGAGTCCCTTCTGCCACCATTCCATTCGTGAGTGTTCCCCCTTTCCTTCACATTTGGATCCCTCTAACAAAGTAGGTAGAGATCTCAAATCCTGTAGTATTCCCAAGGGATAAGTCGCAACAGGATCACGTAAGAGACAACAGTCTGTTGCTCGCCGATGTTCTTTTTAACTTGAAATTTTTCTATAGAAATCAATCGTTCTAATCGTTTGTCTAATTGTTTCTTTATTTGAAATATATTTCAATGAATATAATAAGAAGACGATTTTTTGTTATGTAATATAGGAATATCCGTTTGAAATTATAACGCGATAAGAGAAGGAAGCTTTGTTAGTTACTACTTGTTTGGAGAACGTGACGTATCTTTTTTACTTACGTTAATTCTAATATATTGAGACAAAGTAATATTTCAAGGATACTTCTCTAGTCGAACCTTATCCCCTTTATTCGAGTCATGGCACGCTTACATATATAGGTATACATCGTGTGTCTGTATCGTGTGTATATATGTATATATGTACATACATATACGAAACACGCGTATATACACATACACTTAATATGTGCGTGTATGTGTGTATGTGTATCATCTATGAGCAAAAGCTTCGTCACGAGAAACGTGCCCACTTTTTCGGCCAACAACCCTCCCACATATTTTTACGTTCTTTTATATTCGATGCCGAAGGTTAAATCCGAGGCAAAGCGTATTACCCTTGAAAGGAGCCACGGATTCTGATCGATGTTGAGCATTTCACAAGTATCTGTATATATATGTACTTTACTTTCTTCTCTTTTTCAACAATATATACGTTACCTCACGTTATTAAAATACTAATTCTCTAAATAGATTTAAATATTAGGTACAAGGTTTTATCGCTCAAATTAAGATTTCTAATCTGGTTAACAAGGCGCGTTTATATACTGAATTTTTGTTTCTTTTTTTCTTTTCGTTTATCATTATCACAATGACATTGTTATAAATGTGTCATAATAAATTATCATAGATCTCATAAACGATAATGGTTTTAGGAAAGGTAGAAGGAGGACTATTCCATTTGTTCTATTTTGTAAGAAGAAGCTAACGATAAGAAATTGATAGCTCCGACATATTTTGTCGTATTTTTCTGAACTCGCATTGATTTTATTTCGGTTATCTAGAAAGTTTTCGTTCTCGAACAAAAGTCCCACGAGACAAGGTTGTGCTTTCTCTCGAATTTTTTTCCTTCAACCGTACCACAATATGTTAGTTTCTACAAACAGGAAGACGATCTTCCGTTATTTACGTTGGACGTGTTCGCGTGCTAACAGATCGTTCTAACGCTTAGATTAGTTAGTATCTTACATTATTGTAAGCGCAACTGTCTGTGATTTATCACTTATAGAATTCTCTATAGTGAAGTTTGATTACAACGATCTTAAGATCGTCTGTGTAACTATAGCTATATTTTTCATTAATCGAAGGTCAACAACCTTGTGCTTTAAATCGACTTTGCAGTACAAGTTTACATCTGACACATGACCCTGAGCGATCATTGAGTTATTAAAAGAAATCGATTAGAAACTATTTTATTCCAAAACTGTTTCCAAACTATATGCATACATATATGCATACATATATTACATATATATATATATATATATATATATATATATATTTATACATGTATTTACACGATACATTTAACGGAAGAAAAAATCAGATCAGAATCGGTCGAAAACAAATGAAGGAAATAAATAACGATAGAAACGAGAGTAATCGATAATTACTCTGTTGTTAGATGCGTTAGAATCGCAAGTGATGAATAATTTTTTTTTTATATTTTTGTGTTTTTTTCTTTTTTCTCAAGGATGACGAGAAACGGTGTAGGAAAATTTGGCGGACGTTTCGCGAGCTAAAGTATCTCTCGGGACGAACGAAGGATCTTTTATCTCGACTGGTCCTAAAGAAGAAGACGGCCGATGGGGGAGTATCAGAGAGAGAGAGAGAGAGAGAGAGAGAGAGAGAGAGAGAGAGAGAGAGAGAGAGAGAGAAAGAGAGAGAAAGAGACAGTAGTAGAAAACACAGAGGGGTTCGGAAGGAAGGAGAAAAGAAGAGAGAACGGCGGCGGCACGAAATTTCACTTAGGCTCTTGTCGGGGGGTTGACTCGGGGGTAAGAGGGGTGTGAGTCACTCGTGGGTATTTCAGGATCGTAGCGAGCTCTCGTCCTCTCCCTACGTCGTTGTGTGAGTTACTATCTGTGTGTATACGTATTACCCGTAGCCTTTCTCTCGTATATTTTGATGGTTTATTCTGACTCGCGTTTTGGAGTAGAAAGAGTAGAAAGAAAAAAAGAAGTAAAAAAAGAAAGGGAAGAAGAGAGTCCACGGAAGGATACCTTCTGGGGGGTAAAAACGAAGCTGCTGGCAAGAAACCGCGCTTTAATGGACGAAACGAGTTTCCAGCCACACGGAGCGATATCGTTTCCGCCTTATTTTTCTACCCCGATCTTGAACATCCCCTGTATCCTTTCCACTCATTTCATCGAGTCTACGTTAAAACAACATCCCCGATCGTGGCCAACCGTTTCCACACCGTGTAACTCATTTGTTCCTTTATATTCTCCTACGTGTACGATGTATTTAATGAGTTTCCAAGATTGAGACTGAAATAAAGCACGGATAAAAGGCGATTTATTCCTCAACATTTTTATCCTTATCCAGGATCATTATACGTATACCAATATGATAGATAGATAATTTAATGTTCTTTGATCTATCTTCAAAGCGATCTTCTTTTCTGTTTTTCTTTTTCTTCTTTTCTTTAGTTTTAGTTTTTTGAATTTTTATTTTCAAGAGAAAAGTACTATTTCAATTAAACTGGGAAAGAGAATCGATATCATTTTCATTATGGAACTACACATGGTATGTGTGTGTGTGTGTATATATATCATCTACACATTTACATACAAGAATGAAGAAAAGAATTTCTATAAGAACATTCTTGGAAATGTTTGTATTTATATAGGTGCTTATAACGAACTATACATATACGTTGATTTACATACGCATTTGCAATACTATTCGTGAAATTTAATAAAAAAAATATTTAACACCGAATATGTGATACGATTGAAATGTTATTTTCTATCGTTGATAATTATAATAATTTATCATTACAGCGCTTTATAATGGAAATACGAAAAAAAATGAAGGGGAAATGAACAGAGAATGAGCGAGAGATAAGGGAAAGAAAAAAGAAATAATAATAACAAAAAAAAAAAAAGGAATAAAAAGAAACATAAAGAACAAGATAAAGGGAATTTTTCCTGGTGCGGCGGAAGAAGCAAGCCGGTAACAGTGTTCGAAAGAGTTAAACTTTATCGCGACCACAGAGAGACAGACAGAGAGAGAGAAAGAGAGAGTTAGTAAGTGAGAGAGTGACAGAAAGAGAGAGACAGAGAGGGAAAGAGAGAGAGAGAAAGAGATACTACGAGAAGAGAGTAAAACGAAACGGAAAGAATGCCCTGAGGATGAGAGTTCGTTTCGACTCTCGCAGTCGACTCACTTTGTTCCAATTATCGTGGCGCTTCCTCGAGCTAGTCGAGCTTGCCCACTGATGTGATGTGACCTTTTCCCGCTTCCGGTTAACCGCACGGGTAGAAACGTTTATTCTTACCTACGCTAACGTAATTTTCCTCTTACTTCTTTTTCTCCCTCCCCCCCCTTGTCCATCGATCTTGATATACCTACTATTTCTTTCTCTCTCGGGTAAATAAAAATTTCGAGATAGCTATTAACAACAAAGAATTCGGTCTGTTTATTTCCGATATGACGACATTGTCAGATCGCAACTCGACAAATCTGAGCTAGTTAACGGGACAAATTAAATTACGGACGTTGAGAACGCAGCTGCATGCGATGGATTTCTACGATGATGATCGACGTTGCTCATTAAGGTAAGTAGTGACTTATCGACGTTTGCTATCGTACGTATAATCTCTGATAGATAGATATAACTCGATATTAGATATAGATACTCTCATTTTTTATTTTATTCATTTTGATAGACTCGGAATGAAAGAATTGATAACAGTAACACGTATACACTTAAAGAACATTTTATAAACGATTAATAATGAATTCTCGATCGGTTCCACAAAGAGTAAAAAAATCAAAGACCGGGACAACGTAGGGCTGGAATTCTAGCAATGGTAAAGTGTAGGTAGGTACCTAGTACCGTCGACAATTATCTCGACACGCATCAAGGAGGATCCGTCGGAGGGTGGCACGAAAGGGCGTTTCGTTCGTCGCCCGTGCCGTAATCGTTTCGCTCAAGCTCGAGAAACATCTTTTGAGGAGGGGAGAGGTGCTTTCGAGCGAGCGTTTCGCAAGCTGGGAAAGGGATTGTTGTTTCAAAACCCCTAGGGCACATAGACGGACGAAAGAGAGAAAGAGAGAAAGAGAGAGAGAGAGAGAGAGAGAGAGAGAAAGAGAGAGAGAGAGAGAGAAAGAGAGAGATAGAGAGAGAAAGAGAGAGAGAGAGAATGAGAGGGTTGCTGGCTTTAAGAAGATCGCTGAAACAGAGATGGATAGATAGATAGCTAAAGAGAGAGGGAGAGAGGGAGAGAGAGAGAGAGAGAGCAAGAGAGAACGAAAAAGAGACAGAGAGAGAGAGAGAGAGAAGGTAGAGGTGAACGGCTCTGATGGTACGAAGTCGCCTTGAGCCAGATGGATCGGCGATCGTTTGTCGTTCTTAACGCCAGCGGGGCTCAACGCCGGCGTTGATATTCACCGACTGATGCCAGAAAAATTACCCGATTAGTTGGTAACCCCGCAACAGCTCCTCGTTCCTTCTTCTCACCCTCTCTTTCTATCTTCTTCTCTCTTTCTCTCCTTCTCTCTCTCTCTCTCTCTCTCTTCGTTTTCTTCCATCTCGTTCGTTCTATCGCAAACGCGCTTGCCTCATCTTTCTTAACGGCTGCGACGCAACCGTTTCAAAGTTTCCTCTCACCTCGTTCGACCGCGAAGGTTCCTCGTTCATTTTGGCCCACTTCTCGACTCCTTCTCGAGCTACGTGTAGGTACCCTTCGTATAGGCACCCACCCTATAGAACCTCCAGCAGTTCTCGTCGAACTCCGAGATGCTCGGCTCTAATTCGCTCCCATCAATTAGGATTTTCCGCGGCGAGAGAAATTAGGCGAAACTGGCTAAACCCCCTCTCCCAACTCTACCCCGTACGCGGTTTACCGGGATAGCGATTTGTTTTGTGAACCCTTTTAGTTGGTGTTACCGTGAATAACTAATACCGCGGTTCGTTCGTCCCTTCTGAAAAATTTTCAAACAAACCGGCTCCGTATTTTCATTATGGACTAAATTCAAACGATTAAGATCGGATAGACTTATGGTGGTATATTGTAAATGGTTTTATATTTAATCAGAAATTATTTCACAGGGTTCAAAAGTTTTTCCTTAACGTTCTTGGATAACGTTAGCTACGTTCACGTGGATCTTGCTTTGTAAGATTAAACTTTGCTTCTATTAGTTTCGTCTCGCGATTCGATCCGTCGTTCTTGTCGACCTCGATTTTAACTCCGGTGTGGAGCTAGTCGCAGGAGAAACATGAGCGCACAACGAACCGATGCGAATGTGGAACAGCTTACGTACGGCGAACAATAAAACGTCTATGCGTTACGAATGTAAAAATTCTCGTGTACATAAGCGAGAGTTAAGAGGAGGAATTGCTGCGTAGCACCGTCACAGTTACGAGATACGTGCGACATATTGTGTTTTATAGACCTTGCCAAGACATAATTGGTAAGAATAATTAATAAAAAAAAAAAAAAAGAAAAATGAAGAAAAGAAAAAAGGACAAACATTTGCTTATTCATGCTATTAAACGCATTGAGTTGTTCTTTAAAAATTGTCTTATAAAAAAATATTATTACAATTGCAGTTTCGTCTCAATAGGTATGTATATTATTATAAACGTTAGAAGTATCAATTTACTTTCACTATATCCATCAAAACTTTACAAATACTTGAAAAAAAATAGTATAGCAGTTGTTATTTTTAATTTATCTAATTGTCCAAAAAACATTCAAGGAAAAAAGTTTTTGTTTTATACAATTGTAATGTTTCACGATTTCGTTAGGCATAAAAGAAAAATTTGTTAGTTTCATGGTTCTAGCGTTAAAAAATAAATGTGATCAAATGTTTTTTTATTATCATTTAATATTAAATAAAAATTATGAGAATAAATATTTGCAATAGTTGCAAATAACATTTAAAATATTTATGAAAAGTAAGTAAATTCTCGTATACAGTTGGTCCTTGTATAACACGAGATACGTTCCTTCTTACATGAATTTCTGTTATACGAGTTACGTAGGTTATAAAATTTCCATATCATTGTATTTTCCCCCTTCGAACGATGCAACTTTGTTCTGGGACATATGCCTTTGTCATTAAAAACAACGGAAATATTTAAAGCGGTCAAGTTGGATGGGACACCTGTATACCGTGTTATGCCTGTTAAGTCCTTTTCTTACAGTATTATGCGAACACACAAACCATTATTTTTGGCGTTGTTTCATACGAACAACTCTTGTTATACAAAGATCTCCTGTATTAAATTTTACCCGTGAGAATCATTAATAATTAATTCATTCAAAGTCAGATTTAATCGAATCTAATATATCTAAAAAAATTAAAAGAATTCTTTTTGAATTAAACGTCAACTAATAAACAAAATTTACAAGTCTACAAGTACTGTACTTTTCGCAAAGTAATGGAGATTTATAAAAAAAGCAAAAATAAGAAGGAAAAAAAAAAAGAAAAAAAAAAAAAACCGTGGTAGTTAGAGGAACTCTTGCGAGAAACGAAATTCAAAAGTTGTCTTTTCAACATAGAAGCGATGAGACAAGACTGGCGGATCTAGAGAAAGGTCGGAAAAGGGCGAGGAGTATCTAGTGTGTAGCCCTTACTGTGCTCGACGTGGATACGAGCAACGCTCGTTCTTGATAATGTAACAGACAGCACGTTCGAGGGTGCCTGCCGCTCGAAAGGAAAACGAGCGAGGAAGCGTGTAGGGGAGAGTGAGAGGGTAGAATGGTAAGAGTGGCTTAGGGGGCTCTTAATAATTCGGCTGCACTGAAGTGCCACGTATGAAGCCGGTTGGTCCTCCTCTTTATATACATATAGCTTTGCACACTTAGCGGTCGTACAAGCTTAACGCTGAAGAGACGACGCTTCGTGATGGGCAAGAGGAGAAAGAAGAGGGAGGAAGGGAAGAGGAAGCCTGCTCGAAAAAGGATGTAAATTCGCTCCGTGGCTGCTGTGCCGCTACAAGACTTTTATCGCGTAGAAACATTTACCGCGAGGCGTGCGGCATTTGCATGCAAACGCGATCGCGTCCCATCTTCCTGTCCTCCCTCGACCACCCACCGCCTATTTTCTTCGCACGGGAGGTCAACATTTACATGCTCGTTGCTATCCATTTCCTCTCTCTTTTTCTCGAGTCGATCTCTGTCTCCCCTGTCTATACTTACGTATGTATAAGTATACATGACTCTCTTATATTCCTCTTTCTTTTATCGTGTTTCGTACTCTCTCTTTCTCTCTCTTTCTTTCTTTCTTTTTTTCCTTCTCTCTCTGTGAGTAGGAAGACACGTCGAGTTCGACTCGAGAAGAGAACGAAACTACTAGGACACGAAGAAGCACGAATAATGTCGAAAAACTCTCGATTCCCTATGCGGTAAAAGAGAGAGAGAGACAGAGAGAGAGAGAGAGAGAGAGAGAGAGAGAGAGAGAGAGAGAGAGAGAGAGAGAGAGAGAGAGAGAAGGAGAGAAGAGCAGCTATCGAGTGATTCCCGTTTTTTTTCGTACACCAAGATCTCTCTGTCTCTCTCTCTCTCTCTCTCTCTCTCTCTCTCTCTCTCTCTCTCTCTCTATCTCTCCCCTTTCTCTCTTCCTTTCTTTTATTTTTCCCTCTCGTACGTGGCGATTCGTAGACATATCAACAGGTTTTGGGATACCTTCCGGTGGCATTTGTTCGGCACATATGATCGGTAGAGAGTCTGGGGCCGGATGACGCGGGCCGATTTATTCCCTTGGATTTATAAACGCCCATCCGTCGTCGGAGATATAAAGTCGTGCATCGTTGTTCTCGCAAAGCTGACTTTTACGAGCCAGTCACGCTAGTTTTGTTGAGTAAAATTTTTCATAGTAGATATCTACGTACATACATACGTATATACATATACATATACATATATAGGTATATCTTAACGCGTATAGGTTATCGAATCACGTGCGGAGAAATACTTTTTAGGGGTGGAAAAAATCAGAAAACAAAAAATACAAAATGCAAAATAAAAAGTAAAAGAGAAAAGATAAAAAGAAATACATCGAAAAGTTCTCGCGTGTCGGAAAATTAAAGACAAAAGAAGAAAAATAGAAAACGTGGTCGGGACGTTAGAGAAACACAGGCTTCGTCGTTGACGTATTAGAGGACGAAGTGGAACTCTGTCTAGCGCAAAGCGAGAAGGTCTCTCCTCCATCTCCTCCATCTTCTCCATCTCCTCCTCCTCTTCCTCCTTCTCCTCCTCCTCCTCCATCTCTGCCTCCTTCTCCACCCTCTAGCTTGTTCCAATAGCCGTGCTCTGGTTGGATATGCATAGCACCGCGGTCATTTGTAACGTTGAACCCCCTCTGGCGCATCTAAGCGAGCTTTTCGCAACGGTGACCCTACTACTCTCTTCTCTTCTCTTCTCTTCTCTTCTCTTCTCTTCTCTTCTCTTCTCTTCTCTCCTTCCCATTTAACTTCCTCCTACGGTGAACGGTGGCATCGGGCTCTTCTCTCTCTCTCTCTCTCTTTTTCTTTTTTCTTTTTTCTTTTTCTTTATCTCTTTCTCTCTTTCTTTCTCTCTCGACGACGAAGCCGGGCGTTACGTAAGAGAGAGAGAGAGAGAGAGAGAGAGAGAGAGAAAGAGAGAGCGACGTATCACCCGCCGGCAGTCATCCGGCGGCTCGCAAAACCTTCCTGACACGACGTGACTCGCGACGAAGGAGCCTCTCTGCCAGTGGGAAACGGAAAGAAGGGGGCGGAAAACGAGCGCGAGAACGAAGGGAAGATGAGATAGAACGGAGGAGCCGTTCGTTCCGATCCTCACGAACTCATTCTTTCTCTCTCTTTCTTCTTCTCTCTCTATCTCTTTATTTCTTTCTTTCTTTCTTCCTTTCTTTCTTTCTTTCTTTCTTTCTTTCTTTCTTTCTTTCTCTTACACGTACCGAAGAAAGAATCTAACAGTCTTCTTCTTTTCTCTCCTATCGTGCTTCACCCTCCTACTATACCATCCCATTTCATCCTATCCCTCTCTCCTTCCCTCCTCCCCTCCCCTCTCCAACTGCTTTTTCACTTTCTTTTATATCCGCTAGACACGTCGGAGAAAAAGTATTCAGCGAAGATAACGAAGCTGACAGATACGACGCTTCCGTCTCTCTCTCTCTCTCTCTCTTTCTTCTTGATATTCTTTTTTCTAATAAGAAAAAAAAATTCGTTCACCAGTCCGTCTTAATCCATAATCATTGAGAACAAGATCGAACGGATGTAGATTATATCTCATTTAGACGGATTAATTAGTAAAGTGGGTTATCCAAAGACAGAAGCAGGTTTCACGATATGTTAGAGAAAGAGGAGTAGAGAAAGAGTAGGAGGGGGAGAGCAGGAAGATGAAGTAGGAGAATGAGGATAAGGGGTGGGGAAGATCGAAGGGCAGGTTGAATATTCGCTGACCCGTGCTAGCCATTGCGTTTGATGGAGCGAACGTTGGTAGGTTGTTGAAATCGAAGGGAGTGAAGAAGGGGGGTGAGCGAGAGGGGAGGATACAGGAAACCGTTCGAGGTCGAAGGCTACGTCGAACCCTGGTGAACCATTACGATAATCCCTGTTGGCCCTCTTTTGCTACTATTTGGAATTTTTTTTTTTTCGAGCCGACCGTATCGGCAAAGATTTCGGTATTAAGCTTGATATTTTTTGATATATATTGTACATACATATAAAATCTGCGATCACAGGGAAAATAATATTTTCGATAAAGTTTCTTTAATTTCGTTTATATATAAAGATTCTTAATGAAAATTAAATTTGAAAATTGATCTTAAGAAAAATAATTTTCTGATGTCTAATAATTAATTCGAATAAATAATATTTAAATGATATTTAATAATTATAATTTAAAAGAAAATAATATATATCTATTAATATAGTTTTGAGTTATGAGGATTAAGTGAAAACAATGGGAAACGTAGAGATTTTATTCGCAGATTTTGTAAAGTACCGTTATGTGAAAATAAATGTTTTCTCGAATACACAATATCGAAGAATATCGTTATTAAAATATTATATTTTAATTGTTTATTTGTTCGTTTGGTTTTATTAAATTTTATTGTTAAATATGTTAAATCGTGGTATTGTTTTTTAAATTAATAATATTTTAAGTTATTATTAGATACAATTGTAATTACTACTAGATATTATAATTATTATTAGATATCATCGTAATTAAAGTTATTATTAGATACATCGTTATCATGTAAAACAGATTATTAAATCTTACGTTACAATGAATTCGTCATTATATTTGTTTCTAAAAAACATATTTAATAAATTTAATCAACTCTTTCGATTTTAATATTTTCAATAATTTTTCATCAAATATTTAATGTCTTATTTTTTTTAATTGTGCAATAGAGAAGCAATATTTTTTATATTCACACACATTTAATTGCAAAATATCGCGGTATTAAATTATAGACTTCCGGAAATTATATGCAACATTCAATGAAGTATTTCGTTCGATAAACACTAGTAGCGAATATTTTAAGTTGATTTAAGAATAATAGCTGTGAAACTGTTCAATTATTTCCTATAAAAATTTGAAAAAATCGAAAAAATTCCTTGACGATTTGTAAATAAATGAATTTGATTAATTCGTCGAAATGCAAATCGTCAATTAACAAATGTAATAAGAAATTGTTCGTTGGCCTCTCTTTACGATAATCCTTTTCGACTTGATATTTAATCCAAGTATGTCGATAAAGAATTAAATTCATTATTATTACAATTTTTTTTCGCATATTAGAAATGATAACATTTCTAATTCGATTTAAATAATCAGACTTTCGCAAAGAGAAAAAAAAGAAAGAAAAAAGAAAGTATCGTATCCTTAAACGGAATCTCAAAGTTCGCTAAATCTTTCGACAAGGACTCCTTATCGAAGTTACTTTATCGTCTCGAGTATTGTTTGAGCATTCGCATAGTTCGTATACGATTTCGCAAGTTATAGTACGACTCGTGTAAACGACAAAGTACTCATACATATTCCGCTTTGTCGTAAAAGTATCGATGCACACTCTTTCCGGAACTTATTTCTCTTGGTAAGTTGCCAGCCGTAGTCTCTTTCGTTACTCGTAAAATTTGAAATATGTAGAAGAGCGATAGTGCAATATCACCATGATCAAGCGCGTACGTACGAAGAGCGATATTTGTGGCTTACGAATTGAACGGTTCGCAAACGTAACGCGTTTTATTTCGGCTTTTGGTATCGATCGGAGTTTAACTGACGGTATTCGTTGGTACGATTTAACTCGAGTGTGAGTACAGTCGAGAATAATTCATTCGTTGATATCCGTTGGTAGGTAATATTTTCCATTGGATAAATTCGATAGTTTTTGGAATTTTCTCGTTTTTTTTTTCCCTTTTGAAAGATCGTTTATTTTACGCTTGGACTTTAAAAGGACATTCAGCTCAAAGTAGTATTCCGTGAAAGGATACGTAAGTTCTCAGAATAGATACTCGAACGCGCCTTTTACTCGTCGATGATATCGATTTCCCATTATGGTTGGAGAGCACGTTCGGCAAATCATTCGATTGATCCTCGAGGCACACACATTTGTCGCTGGAGAAGGAAAGAAAGAAGGTTCACTTTTGCAAGGCTGTCACTTCCTGCGTTTCGAAAGCTCGAATTCTTTCCATCTTTCTCTCTCTTTCTCTGTGTCTCTCTTTCTCTCTTTCGAAAGCTTTGAGATTCGTTCGGTCTTATGAGCTTCTGAAAAATGTTCCCTCGTTTCGTGTAAATCCATTTCATCCATCCATTCATCTAACCCAAGCGTGTACGCGCGGTATAGGCTCATAGACTCGACGAAAATCGATGAACCGCTCGCGTTCGTGTTCGCTGTTCCGCCACTGGGAGCACTCAATTAATCCCATCGATACACCTACATACAACTTGTCACGAACACACGACTCTATAGTCCCGACTATAAGAAGTACAAGGCCCGATCGACTCACTCCCTTTCCTTGGTAGGAGCAACCCTTCCTTCTATGTTCTTTAACATCGCTGACTCACGTGACTTATAAAAAGTTCTTTCTCTTTTACTCTTTTTTCTTTTCTTTTCTTTTCTTTTCTTTCCTTCTTTTTTTTTCTTTTTTCTTTTTTTTTTTTTTTTACAACCGAACGAATCCCGCAACTTTTCCTAACGGACTGAAACAACTCCAACTCTTTTTTTGCCTGGTATATAAAAACAATTTATTTCATAATTCTTCACGTTGGCATTCGCAACGTTCATTCCCTTCGTATTAACGATCTCGAACTCTTGTACGTCCATAAGCACAAATTTAATAGGGCACGGCCAGAACTATTTTCATACTAAACATCATTGTTACGTTCTCGACGATATACCCACGAATTATATTTTTACGATCTTTCAGAATGTTTACTCATTCACAACAAAATTAATGAAAATCGTTTGAATTCTGTCGGATATTCACATGGACAAATTTCTAAAGATAGACTCGTTAAATTTGTCGTGTTCATTGTAGTGTTCAAGCTTTCTGCAGAGTTCGTATAAGGGGGGATAGGAAATTTCAATGTAATCGTTGTTAGGTATCATTTAAACTTTCCGTCCTTCGGTCCACGTAGTAACCACCGGTCCATTTATCGATGTCATTGGTTGCGAATTACAATGAGAAAGTGTTTGCAATTACTTATATATATATATATATTTCTCTCTCTTTCTCTTTCTCTTTCTCAACGATCAATCAACGAGAAAGAGAAACGTAGGATTTACATCCTTTCGAACGACAAAGGTGAAACATTTTCCTAATGTAGAAGGAAATGGTAAAGGGAGTTAAGAGGAGGGGTGGGGAGGAAGAGAAATGTAGACTGACGGATGGCGGTGGGTCTTTATCTCGCGGAGGATGCGGTCTTTATCAGGGTCGGAAAGTACGTTAGCCAATGGGTATCCCGGCGAGATTAGGATGTCGAGAAACGTTAAGTTCGGTTTAGTCTAAGCGTTTGGCTGGTGTAGATAAAGCGGAACGAACTATTTTCCGCTGCGAGAACGCTGATTTGCAGAGTCGTAAGCTTCGTGGATTTTGAAAGTTCGGTATTAATCGATAATAGCTAAGGCGCGAAAAATGTAAGACAAAGAGAGGAGAGTTATAGATAGGTGGATAGATAAATAGAGAGAGAGAGAGAGAGAGGAAAGTAAAAAAAATTTGGGCTCATCGAACTGGTTAAAAATGATGGCCGTCATCGATAAGTAACACCTTTTGACGATCACAGCTTAAGGACTTTAAAAATATCGTAGAAATTTTCGCAGTAAGTTTGAGAACTTTACTGATCCTTCTTGGTATCCTTCGAACAAAACTTTTAGGATTCTATTGAAATAGATTCGAAATGTTTGGGAATGCTGGCGAAAGCTCTCTCATATATCTTTAGAGATTAATGAGAATTATTGCTTGGTGACAATTTGTTTGGTAAGAGGTAGCTACAGCGTGGAAGAATAACACGTCCGATCGTTTTCAAGGACCTCTTTTTCACAATATTGACGGTCGAACTGTTTAATTTGGTAGAATTTAGTCGGAAATTTAGTTAGTTCAAAGTACGCTACAAATATAATGATTATCGTTAATTACCAGGATAACAGAAATAAAGATATTATAAATATAACAATTACCATTATGTTATTAATTTATGTTATTAATTGTTTACAACTGTTATTAATTTTTACTTGTTTCGCTTTTACGCGCTATTATTTTATTATTCCACTATTATATGTATATAATATTATTTTGTTATTGTAAAATACTATTGCAAAATAAAAAAGTATAAAGTATAAGTAAAAAATCATGTATGTATTTGTAAATATTTAGAAACATTGTATATATATATATATATATATAATATTTTTAATTATTACATATATATTTAATAATTTCATTTTTTTTAATAAATGAGTAATAATAATTTAATTGAAATTTAATATTAATAATTATTACATATTATATACACATATATATATTAATTTTTAATTATTACTTTTTTATTTCATTTATTTATTATTTAATTTATAAAACACTATTCGTTATTTACAAACGCAGATTGAATTTTTACCGATCGTTAGTGCGAAACTATCGATCACTGGTCTAACAATAAAACTATTAACTTCTCTCTGATTAAAAACTCTGATTTAGAAACTGACTCTACTTAGCTTAATTCTTTTCGAAACTTGGTTTGTGTTTTCCGATCCATACACACGCACACACATATATACATATCGAGCTATTTTAATCGTATTTTTTACTTAGTAACAGAAATACTTGATATGCTTTTAAGTATTATGATGTCGTCATTTCAAACGTGGTTTTAGCGATATCGTCACATTCACCGAACTTCCTCCGTTATCTTTAATTAATATTCTTTTATAATTGATATTTTTTTTCTGTTTTAGTTTATAACAGTTCGGTCATTGTACTAGATGATTGATTTTACAACCGAAAACATTCATTTCTATACTATTATATTATATAAGATGTAAATTAAATCGTAATATGTAAAATATATACTATATTTTAACACATTATCCAGAAATAAATTTTTATTGAAAATATATTATGTAACGTGCACTTTTCAATGATTTAATATTATACCAGTTTAAATAGGATATTAAAAATGTATAGATATGTGTAAAATATTTTATATTTATGTAAATGTTTTTATCATAAATTGTTTAGATATAAGGTATATATTTACTTTTAAATGTTATAAGATTGATCGTTCTCCTGCAATTGTGAAGTAAATTTCGTATGTATTTAAAAACAATACTCTTCGTTTCTCTCGGTAATGTGTTAATATTAAAACGAGTACCACGTTGAAACTATTCAAAAAATTCGCTTAAAATTGCAAACATTTTCGAAATTATTGTTTCGCACGAATTATTTGTAAAATTTCAATGGAATCCGTTCGCTGTAATCATATTATCTTGTTTGTATATTTATTGTATCCATGAAACTATTTGTGATATACATATAATAATAGCCATTTTGAGGTTTGTTAAGTTAGTTAGACTTTTTAAATCAAGACTTTTCTCAGAACAATATGTAAAGTTTCATTATTATATATCGTTCAATGCATAGTCGAAAAAATTTTATGCACACGAATGCACACGTATATTTAATAAAGTAATATAATTCTTGTAGAAAATAAAAAAAAGAAAATGCAGAAATTCCGCTTAATTCTATTTAAAATTATAATGAGGTTACGTTTTTCGAGGATAGTGATTGCGTAAGACGTTCTCTACGGTTTTGTTTTTAAAGGAGTAGTACGTGTTGCAAAAAAAAAAAAATAAAAGATAAAGAAAAAGAAAAAAATTTTTTGTGAAGAAAATTCGTGAACTTTACACAGATACATACACACACGCACGCATATGTTTGCAACAATTTAAAATGTCTTCCTCCCGGTCGTATTATCTTAAGATACGAAGTATCTCTCGAGTTTCTTCTCGGAATCCTGTGAATTAAATACAAAGTTGATAAAGCCGAAAATATGTTTGGACTTTCTACGGTGAAATACTACGTAAAGACGAAAAGGGTAGGTTGCGAGAAGAGAATGGCAAAGCATTCCGATCCTTCGGAGTGTCTTTCATCATAGCATGCCACACCATAGTACAAACTGCAGTAAACGTAGACTAGTAGAAGGTTCTAACAGGTATATGCGCATCTTTAGAATGCAACTATGAATTCTTGTCAACGTTTTCTCCAGCTCGCGAAAATCGTCAAAATTAAAGTATTTATGATAAATCGTATGTATTATTTATTTTTTACAATAAATAGTAATAAATTTGAATAGTTAATTAAATCCTTTTTTTTTGTTTTCATTTTATTCATTTATTATTGAAATAAGAGAAATTGTAAAAGAGTAAGTCGAATATCTACATGTGTGTATATATATTTATGTGTGTATGTGTGTGTGTGTATAGAGTTCACGTTTGCGTAGATGGTAAATGAAATTTCTCCTTGTATACCGTGGAAAATGAGAAGCACGACGCGTTGGGAATGGAAGATGCAGATCGGTTTGCGGATCAGATAGACCAGTAGATATGGTCTGGAATTCCTGAGAAGATAGGACGATATCCTATTGACAAAGGGAAAATCGAAACGAAAGAGAACGGTTCCGTTAGCCTTTCTCGATTACGTAAGATCGTACCTTTGAAAATTTCTTCTTGTTTTATTATTCATTTTTCAGTAAAGGATTAATTTGATACGAGAAAAACAGAAAAAAGGAAACAAAAAGAAAATAAATAACATTTCAAATCGAAAGGGTATTTTGATGTAAATCGTATTAATATGCAGGTAAATAAAATCATATTTGATTACCTTTATTCTTTGAATCGATTGATAATTCAAATCTAGTTACGTAAAGTCGTAGATCAAACGATATTAACGAGAACTTTTTTTCATTGTAAATGAAATTCATGAAGATGTGTATATATATATGCTAATAATTATTTATAAATTTTGTATGTTATTATTCTTCAAGTATTATAAATATATAGTAAATAATTAATATACAAAAAATTTATAGATTTATTTAGGCCTAAAAAATGTATTATATAATAATAATTTAAATTTAAAGTAGTTATTTAAAATATAACAAAGATATTTAAATCGTAAATTTAATAATATATAAATAAATGATTTCTAATAAAAATTCATATATTAATATGTGTGTGTGCGTGTGTATGTGCATATATATATATATATATATATATATATATATATATATATATATATATATATAGACACACACATGAATATCGTTTGCAATATAAATTGAAAAATAGGAAAAAATAAGATGTTATTTCAAACGAAAATAATAAAGTTAATTATCCTAAGATAAATAGGAAAAATATGATATTATGTTGAACTGGAATAATAACGTTAGCGGAATAAAAACAGATGATTTTAATTCCGGTTGAAATAGGAATAAAAATAAGGAGAAAGAAAGAGAGAAAGATAGAGAAAAAGAGAGAAAGAGAGAAACTAGAGAGATGGTTATAGTATAAAGTTGTAAGAAGCTGTAAGTACGTGATAGCAAGGTGACGGAGGATGGATGAAATGCCAGTCCCCAACGGCAGTGACGCGGAGCACGCTGCCGCAAAATGGATGACGTACAGGTGACAGGTGAAAAAAAATATGATATATTAGGGACCATTAGGCGAGGAGTACCGTGGCTCGCTTCTACAACTCGGTCCTGTAACGGAGGGCTAATGGCGCAAGGCGTTAGCGTTGCTTCTTCCAGGAGTGCTCGAGCGTACCTTCTCAAAGAGTATGTGCAAAAAGGCTAACAAAAATATTCTAGTTTAGCAAGAATTTCTAAGAAAACCATGCCGAATAGGCGCATCTTCGTTAGCAACATCTTAATTCTTTTTTTTTCTTTTAAGAAATATCACTTTATTAACCCCTCAATGTATGATTCTCTTTTGAACAATTTTTAATATAAAAATATATTAATGATAGAGTAAATTCATTATTCAGTAAAGATATATTTAAAAGTAAGTATTAATGAAAAAATTATATTTTTGCTTTGCTTTTCTTTTCTTTTTCTTTTCTTTTAAGAAATATCACTTTATTAACCCCTTAATGCACGATTCTCCTTTGAAAAATTTTTAATATACAAATATATTAATCATAAAGTGAATTCATTATTCAATAAAGATATATTAAAAAGTAAACAACCATAAAAAATTATATAATTTTTTCATTATGAAATTTAGTAAGAAACTACAAAAGTATTACGTACATACATTGTACTATATACTCACGTATTACGCACATACACTGTATTATAAATTCTATTAAATTTATTATTATAATTTAATTTTGTAATAACACATACATTTGAGGATTCAATTTTTCTAATTTGAGGACTAATTTTTCAAAATAGTAATCTATCCATAGATTTATGAACAATCGAAAATGATGAACAAAAATGGGGTTGAGTTTTTTGAAATGAAATGAAAAAATCTCAAGAATTCGAATTTGTACATACTAAATGAATTTACTGTTTGTAACATAGATGAGGAAAATCGATCGAAGTCATCGATAGGCTCTAAGTTATAATGGATACTCGAACGACGCTAACTCGAACACTAAATATGCAGTCAAATGCCATTGCCATTCGTAGAACGTAGCTTGTGTGCGACGATATCGCGACTCGACGGCAGACTTCGAAGCCTGCCAACGATGGACTAAATGAATTATGCAGGTCATTCGATGGATTATGATGCTCGAAGGATGAACGTTCTGACGCGCATTTACTACTGACTTATTGGCCGAAGGATATATTGAGCCGACATGCATGAGAATATCGACGCGAATCATGCCGTGATTTGAACGGTGCATTGATTAATTAGCTTTTGGTTAAGCATGATACGAATCTGTCTATCAAGATTTTATTAAAGGATACTTATTAATTGGAAGGTTGACAGGTTGATACTCGTCCAATTAAAAAAATCTAGCATTATTATTAGTTTAGATATCATAATTTAACATATTGATTTTCATGCTTATGAATCATAAAATTTGTATTATTATGAACGTGAGGGTTATTCATAGCTTGTGTTTATTTTTTTAATGAAAGTGAAATGCGCTCATTTGCTCTTGATAGTCTGTTATTTAATTATAATATTAAATTTTCAGTATAAAAATTGAACAGAATTATATAAAAAAAGTAATGACATATGGTAAAGACTGTCTATGGTCAATCTTATTTTCGTCTATACCGTTTCAATACAATTTATCGGAATATATAATTTTTATTAAATGTAATTCGTTAACTTTGGGATTGAGGAGCGAAGGCGAATTGAACTGATCATTAATATCTACAATTCCAAATAATAATTTACATCGTACATTATAAATACATACCTAAATGAAACTCTTCTATATTCATGAATCCATAATTTTAATATTATCAATTATCGATTAAAATACTTTTTACTTTACCCTGCTATTCGTATTATTAAAAATAATATCATAAGTCGATGGCAATTGATTTACAATTATTAATTTTTACAAAATTTATTACAAATGAGCGATGAGTTAAACGTTGTTCTTTTACATGTAATTAAAAATATCGATAAGAATTTCCTTTCGAAGATATTAGCAGACTACTTTTGCATAAAGTTTTGGGTTTTTTTTTTCAATAGTGTGAAGCAGGTGATTCTAAAAGATCTTAGTAGCATTCTTCGAGGTAACACGTTTCCTTCCTTCCTTCCTTCCTTCCTTCCTTCCTTCCTTCCAACCATCCATCCAACCATCCATCTGGTAGTACCAACTCAAGTAGTACGATAGAAACCATCCTTCTTTTTTCCAGACGCGAGAAGACGTCAGTGTGTTTCAAAAGCATTGTTGCTGGATGTTGTAGAAGCGTCCCCCATTGTCTAGGTAGAGACGCAAGAGGGTATCGGTTATACTACCTCTCAGAGAGCGCCGTTAATGCACGTAAGGGTGGCAACCTGGCGCCATCTTACTCCCGTAAACACTCGCACGTAAATTCGGCCTGAGTGCACGCCTCTTCGTATACCGGAATGAGGTCCCGTTGGGTCGAGTGCCGATCTTACCAGAAGGTAAACAGTGTTTCTCAACCATGGCTCCTTCTGATATATGAGAATGTATTTTAGCTTTTTAAGAGCACTATAGATTGGGATCCAAACTCTATTCTAATCATATTAATATTTTATTAATCTTTACCTATATTACCTTACCTTTTATGAAATACTAGGTAACGTCTAAAGGTCGTTATTATAGACCAAATATGCATTCTTTGGAAATAATTTATATTATACGATACCGGAGATCGTTTATATTAAACATATCAAAAATATCGAAGATTGTTTATAATAGAAATAAATTGAGATACTAGGAATGTTTATAGTAGAAAGAGATTGTTGATACTGGAAATATCAAAAACAATCACGTTGACTTAAATTATCGAATATGATCTTTTTATTTCTTATGATTTAAATGGAATAAATAAATAAATAAATAAAAATGTTTAGAAGATTTTATCACGTAATTTGTTTTTAAAATTGAACGTGAAACGAATCATTTTTTTAAGTAAATCTCTTTCTTTTACGTATAAGAAAAGAAGAAGTGGTAATGATAATACAGAACGGAAATATAATTTGACTGATAGAAATAAACTTCTAATGGGGATTAATTCTTCACTAATTGTAAGGTAACGCGAAATTACACACATCTTTTAAATATTCGACAAGAATTAAGTGAACTGAATTAAAACGTTCTCATGAATACTTCATATTCGTATTCGGATTACTACTTATTCCAATTTAATCTTTAGGGTAAAAACTTTGAGTCCCTAAAAGCATATAAAATTCACGTGGAACAGATTTTAAGAATGAATGATGGATTACTCTAGAAATAAGGAATCATACAGTTGCTCAAGCAATAATAAAATTACGTAATGTTATTATCGAAGAAAATTTTATTTTTCATAAAATTATCAACAATTGATTTTCATTAAAAGTACGAACCTCAGAGTCAACTTAATAAATTTGCCATTCCGATCCTTTTAATTCTATCTTTGCATTATAATTATCTTCCTAATTTGTTCTCGACCAAGTCTGATATTTTTTTCGGATTTTAATATATCTCATTTATTCATGTACATACACGTGTATATACTTCGAAAGTAATTTAAAAATGAAATTATTTTCTACTTACTTATTCCAATGATTAAATCAAGTGTCACGTCAGAAGTGGATAGTAAAAAAGAAAAGGAAATTGAATATTTCGCTAGGTGTATCTGAGAAATTTTGGAACCGTTTATTCGAGATTTAGAAATAAATATTAGAACAAAAAAAAATCGATTTACACGAGTGTATCTGAGAAATTTTGGAACCGTTTATTCGAGATTTAGAAATAAATATTAGAACAAAAAAAAATCGATTTACACGATCTTGAAATTATCCTTGTAAATTTCGTGAAAATGTGAACTTTACTTCGTCCTAGCCGGTGTTGGTCGATAGTAGTAGGAGTCACCGCTCTCTACTGGCACGTTCATACGCACGTATGCTCGCATTAACGCACGGATGCGAAAATATTTACCTCGTAGTTGCATGTTGCTGGTTCCATCGTGCATCGTTTCTTGCCTCCAGCAAGAGAACAACATTACGTCGCATCAACGATAATCCTATACAGTTGGCAATTTAAAGCGGCTCAAAGCATGTTTATCATTATTGTAACGAGAAATCGCCGTGTCGAAATATTCTTTATTATCATTATTATTTATTTTGCCAAGAGTATCATAAAATTGTTGATAAATCATACCATGTAATCTACCTTTCTTTCTCTCTCTTTCTCTCTTTTTCTCTCTCTATCTATTTCTTTGTGTCTACAAAGATCGAATCAAATTACGAAGAATATTTTCTTCCCTTTATAACAAGGAACGAAGAAACAACGTTAGGATAAGTGGCAAACGAGATTGGTATACATTTTTTTGTTATCTAAGCGAAGAGAAGATAAGAGGATGGAAGGACAAGGTCGAAGATTAGATCCGAAGGAAGTCTCATCCCCTTCGGGAACGAAGGTAGTATCTACTCTACGCTTATGCTGCACGAGAGCCTAAAATATTTTAGACGGTCGTTGGTAACGCGATAACTCCCTTTTCGAAAAGAAAAAAAAAGTCAAAAGAAAAAAGAAAACGGAAAAAAGAAAAAAGGAAAGTTGAATAATTTTGTTAGCATATATAGGTCGTTTGGACAAGTAAGTAAGGTCGATCTTATTATATCTCGATGATTTATTATATTCGTTATAAACGTAGTAAAATGAATTTTGGATGTCAGAATGTATCTATATTATCTAGCTCTATGGTACCTCTTCCAACGTAATAGATGGAGCTGTACGTGTCAAACTAGAGAAAATATGAAATTGCATAGGAAAATCTCGATATTCGTACATGTTATTCTCAATTCGTGTTGAACGCTTCGCCGTTCGTTCGTGTACCATAGACGTAAATAATGTTACGAGAGTTTCATACCGCTCTCACGTTTTCTTTTTTTTTCATTTTTGTTTTGCTCTTTTTTTTCTTTTTTTTTGTTTCTTTTTTTTTTTATTTCGGAGATGGTTGCCCTAGCCGTACTCGTATCGGTTAAATACCAGACCGTGCGTTTAGAATGCGTTTGTGTCTGCGCGATGAGTCAAATCAATCGAGCGACGCGTCAGCTAGAGACGACTAGAATATTGATAACTCTCTGACATTATTTTTCTTTTCCTTTTTTTTTCTCTTTCTTTTTCTTTTTTTTTTCGTTCAACGCGTTTCGTTCCTCGATTCTTACGAGGAAATAATATTAACGCATTTTTCTTATTCGTATAGGATAGAATTTTTTAAAAATTATTCTCATGAACATTTGTTGATATAATCATAAAAAAGAAACAATAATCGTTAGTTATCTAATAAAAAAAAAAAGAAATAAAAATTATTACGATTCGTCCGAATTCTTTTTCTTTTTTATATGAATTTGTATAAATTCAACAACTTATTATCCTAATGGAAATTTGTAGCGAAATACGTGATAGTAATTTATCAAATGTTTCTTCTTTAATTAGTGATAATACATTTTGTTTAATGTGCGTAACTTATCTACAATCTTTTGAAGATAAAACTACTCAAATGTTTTTTTAATGAATATACATGCATATAACGTTTAATGTTCTTTTTAATTTCAGAATGAATAAAAAGTTTTTACTTTATTTCTAGTTTAAAATATTCGTTATCGAATTTTATTTAAACTTCGAAATATCGATCATACCGTATATTTCGTGCATTTTGTAAACAATTAATACTCACCGATGTAACAAAATTTCTTCGTCGTTAAGTCGGACATTTTTCACAATGTATCCATTAGTATGTTATATTAAAATTAGTTTAAATCAAACGATACTTTACGAATTTTATAATATCGAATATAATTATTATTATTTCGAAATATATATTTATAAATATATGGGACGATCGTAAAAAAAGGAGAAGACGAAGACGAAGACGAAGACGAAGATGAAGACAAAGAAAAAAAAAAGAAGAAAAAAGAATAAGAAAAAGCAGAAGAAGAAGAATAAGAAGAAGAAAAGAAGGTAGGACGCGTCTTCGTCCTAATTAACTGAAATCACCAAGCACGAGAGCATAAGATACGACGACTCGAATTGAGGCAATTAAGAGCAAATTACATCGACCGGTTTAAAAATAAAGGTAACGTTCATTCGTTCTTAGTCATGTACGCGAGATAGACGAGCGCGAGCATGAACGAAATAAGATGAGGTCTCTCGACGTCTTTAATGCGTCCCTTATTTTTTTCGTTGCAACGATTGCGGGGTCAAGTGGTCTTAACGAATAAGGTTTAGTAATATACCTAGGACAGTTGGGAGACTAATTTCACGTTGTTGGGTAAGTGAATCTAAAGGGACATATTGATCGAACGACCGTTGTTGATTGTTGTTACAAGGATATTGGCTTCGCTCGATGATTACAATAGTACTCGTAGATCTAACGAGAATATACACGGAGATCATCTAGATGAGCTGCTGCGAGAACTTTCTCTCTGGTTGGACATATTTTTATTATCTAACCAAACTCTTCGATCATAACGTGTAAATTAATATCGTAAAGTATCATCTAGAAAATATAAATTAACTGGTATCGTTCGGTCGATATTATTATTATTATTATTATTATTATTATTATTATTATTATTATTATTATTATTATTATTATTGTATTTGTCATTGTTGACTGGATAATATAAACGTTGTGAATTTGATACGAATCGACGCAGTATCTTTAAAAAATTTCGAAAAGATAAAGGAATTAAGAGATAATTGATTTAATATTTCACGGAAAGTTAATATTGAAAATCGTTGTTTAATATTTAATATTTCAGATTCATGGGACTTGTCAATTCGATGGATTTGATGGATTTTACATATTTCGTGATTAAATTTACAGAAATTATAAATATTCGTTTTCTTGGTAATTTATGTTGTGACTTTGATTGATGTAATTATATGAATATATAATTTTTTATTATATGTATAAATCTATATTAAACAAAAACTGTTGATTTAACTTTATAAAGAAAAAGGAAAAAAGGACACGTTTTAATGCATTCATTGATATGATGGATTTCGATAAAAATATGTATAAAATGCAATAATATCCATAAATCTTTTAATCGGTCAATACATCTACTGTTAAATATTTTATCTTTTTTTTTTTGCAATGATAAACAAGTTTGTTTGTCACATATTATCATATATTATTTATCATCATTTATTACCATATTATCATATATTATTATTATCATATATAATATTACCATACATTACATATAATCACATATTATACATATTTTACGATAAGAAAGAAATCGATTGTGTAGAATTTCTTAACTCTCATGTAAGTTTCATTAAAACGTTAGCTTTATCAGATCGTTATGACATCACAGAATTAGATATTTTTCGTAAAGCATCTCGAACGAGGGGAAATTAAAACTAGAGAAGAAGAGCACTCGCTCGAGTTATCATCGTCGAGTTACACATCGTAGTTAATTCCAGTTGCGTCTTGAACGCGTTCGCATGCGCACGCAAACATCGACGAAAACCCGTTAACGGGGTCAGAACACGAAAGGCTCTGGCGTTTATTATTACAGCGCACCTGTTTCTGCGCTCGAACGTTGTGGGCTCCCTCTTGAGACTCGCGCAAAAGTCCTTGAACCAACTGGACCGTGTGAATTTTCTCCAGCGAAAAAACGACTCCCGCGAGATGCGTGGACCCTTATGCGCGTATCCCAAAATCGTCGTGCGCGCGTCCATTAACCCACATTTTCAAGTACACCACGAGAAAGTAACGCGAGAGAGTCGAATGAAGAATAAGTCGACGATGTTTAAGACTCTCTCGAGAAGTCTCGATGTTTATCGTTCGTAAACGAGGGGAAAAGAATGATTGTCAGGATAAACCCACATAATAGGTATTTCTTTGACTCGACTACAAGTACTTGATTCTATCTCATTGCTCTTCTTGCTAATGGTCTTCTTTCTTATTGTGACGTCATGTATATAAGTGCTATCCCTTTTAAAAGAACATATTCATTTTTCCTAATGTCTCCTTGATACTTTACAACAGCATTCGACTTTCAAATTATACGTTTGTATTGTTATCTGTATCGTTCAGCTTGTAATATTAATTCTTAGTTTGTACATATCTGAAGTTTGATCTAGAGTTTGAAAATTTTCTCTTTCTTTTTCTCTCTCTTTTTCTCTCTCTTTCTCTTTCATTCTCACATTCCAGTAATCGAAAAATCTCTACATTCTAATGTTTGCTATATCGGATTGTACATCTAGCTTTTCTATTTCGTCCTTCCCCAATTTCGACACAGTTCTTCTTTGTATTTTAATTTGTTTGTCATTTTTCATTATAATAAAACAACTGATAATAAATCTACCTATCGATAGGTATCGTAAAATTCAAGATTCGTCTAGATAGAAATCCTTGAAAAATGGCTCTTTCTCTTTTTCAGAATCGTAAAATTTTTGTATTTATTATCTTTATTATATATTTTATATCTACGCATTCTCATTTGGAAGCATTCCTTTAACTTATTCCCTCTATTTCGTCATTCTCGAGTTTTGAAGGAACTTTCTTTGGATTTTACTGTATTAAACCAAGCTGTAATTTATCATACTTATTATCATAATTAGAAAATTATAAACAAATTTACGTACCTGTAGAATCCGATGATGCAAATCATTGAAAAATGGTCTGACGAATTCTCGAGCGTGCCAGCAGAGAGCCGCACGAACTTGGAGTCAGGCGTAACGATATCACGGCCGGACATGCCAGGCTTAATTAGCGGTTAAAAAGTCAATTAGCGGTGGCCGTATTTGTTAACCTTCCGCGGGTGCCGCGTGACGCGCATACCTACACGCGGTGTACAGGAGCTCGCGAACACGCTACGTCACGAGCGTACGCGAAATAAAACGAAAATGTTGAGCGTACACAAAAGGGCAAGTGTCGTACGTGATGCTTCTACTCCTTTCCTATTCCCTTTTCTTCTCTTCTCGATTAACTCTCCAAGCCTGTCTACCTACAGCCATCTTCCTTTTTATCTCATTCGCTCGCGTTCAGTCGTTCTTAAATTCTCGCACCCATAGCATAGTTTCACCCACACTTGCGAGTGGGAGACCTCGTAAAAAGGCATACGTCCAATTAAACGTTGAATCACTCACTCTCTTTTTCTTCATTTACTACTACTACTACTACTACTACTACTAGTAGTAGTACTACTACTAATATTAGATATTACTACTACATCTAATATTAGATATTATTACTACTACTAGTACTACTACTACTATTACTACTACTACTACGATACTCTCTTCGGCCAGCATCAGTTGACTACCGTTCCCGACAATGAGTGCAATTGCTTCGGTTTCAGAAAGGTTAACGCACCAGGGTTAAATGCCGGGGAATTCGGTGTCACTTTCGGGCGGCGCGGAATTGTGGGACCCTTCGTCACCGACTGTTACGGACGGCATTAAAGGTTCGTTAAGGGCGACGTCGGAACCCGCCCTTGCTTCTCTCTCACTCTCCCATGCGACATTTTCTCTTTCTTTCTTTCTCTTTCTCTTTCCCTCATTCCCTTTCTCTCTCGCTTACTGTTTCTTCTACGCTACCTCGAATTGCTTTCTAAAGCGACCAGTGACGTACGCTCTCTTCTCGCTACGAATCCTTCATTTATTCCGTGCTAAATTTCTGTAGGAGTAAGAGCGAGCAAAAAGCCGGCAACTCGCTCGAACGTAATGGCAATGTGCTCCGGGTGACTCCGCGTTATCCGCGAAGCACGATTCTATGTTTTGTGCCACCGTTGAAATTACTCGAGATATTTGGAAGCTGTCTCTTTCTCTCTCTCTCTCTCTCTCTCTCTCTCTCTCTGTTTGTCTCTTTCTTTCTCTCTTTATCTCAGTATCTCTCTTCTTCTATACCAGGACATATAGCTATTCTGTGGTATAACGGTAGAAGAGAGAATAGAAGTAATTGGGGTCGTTTCCTTTATATGAAACATTCGTCGTCCGGAGAATAATATCGCTCGATTCGTCGTGCGATCGGAAATCTTTATCGTCTACGACGAAATCCAGACGCTCTGGGGGACAGTAAAGAGAATGATAGAGAAAGAGAGAAAGAGAATGAGAGAGAAAGAGAAAGAGAGGGAGAGAAAGTAAAAAAGGGGATGTAACGTCTATAGAAAATTGGAGTAGACTGAACGATGTATTCTCTTTAAGCCACGTTTGGATCTTTAAAGCGATCGCAGTACCTCGTTGAAACGACCATTGCAACGGTCATAGATTGCGACGCATCTCTTTTTCGAAGGGTTGTACGTGAGTATCGATGTATGAAAAGAGAAGGGAGAAAGAGAAAGAGAGAAAGACAAAGAAAGAGAGATTGATACAGAAAGAGAAAGAGAAAGAAAAAGAAAGACACACACACACACACACACACACACACACACACACACACACACACACACACACACACAAATAGAAAAAAAGAGAAAGAGAGAGAGAGAGAGTCGAGTGAATTGCAGTTTCCACTACGAAATGCAGCAAGGTCATTGCTCCGCCATTAGGGGAGACCAAGGCACGAACGAACGTAGTACTATCTCCGGAACGAGTCGGATGAGAGTACGGTCGTCATCGTCGTCGTACCCGTTGTCGGTGATCGAAGGGAAAATCACGACTCTGTACCTTCACGTTCATAGTGCGTACGTATTCATCGTTTCTCTACGTTGCTCGTTGGATCGTTCTACGATCGGCATTTCATCGATTTCAACCCCTCGTTTATTCGTGTCGACCCAGCAATTCTTTTCTCTGTCTCTCTTTCTCTCTCTTTCTTTCTCTTTCTTTCTCTCTTTCTCTCTCTCTCTGTTTCTCTTTCTCTTTCCTTCTTTCTTTCTTTTTCCCTATCTTTGCGACACTTTTCGAACTTCTCTGCTACGTTCCACCATTAATTAAATTTCCTTATTCGTTTTTCCACGAATTTTACTTATTCCGTCAGATTTCGAACAGCATTTTTCAATCGTCGTTCAATAACGGATGACTAACTCGAAAATATTTCTGCGTTATTATGGTAATTCTTTTTCTTTGTTTTCCTTTTTTTTTGGTGTTTTTTCTCTACGTCAATTTCGTAGTATTAGCGATTAGAAAATTATATTACAACGATACAGAATGAAATTGTTGACGTGCGTATTGTGAATAATTTCGAAATTATGCGTTTCGTGAAAGATTCGTATTTTATCAAAATGGTATCCGATATAATCGCTTATGTTAGTGACTATATATTTCCTTAGTGAAACGTTTGACGATATTTTATCATCCAATTTGAACTTAAACCGATGATAAATATTTTATTAATTATTAGATTTAAGGTTAACAATGGTTAATGCATTTTCATTTGGAACATTGTTCTTTTAAATTTTTACACGAAAAGATATGGCATTTCATTTTCGAAAAACAAAGTTAAATTTCGAAATTGTCCGAGATCCTCTCCGCGTACAGAAAGAAGTTTAGAAAGTAAGTCCGTCTAATGTATCTCTTGAAAAACGTGGAACTTTTGTATATAACAATTTCTCATATAAAACGTATAATATAAAAGTTAGATTTAAAAAAAGAAAAACGGAGCTTGTTAGATCCTTAATCCTTTTTAAAATCGATCGTTATATATTTTTTTCATAGTCGTTTCGTTCGATTATCGATTATTGGAAAATAAGTTCGGCCGAACGACTTTGAGTTTTCTTTCTTTTAATTCGTTCTTTTTCTTTTTAAGGTAAAAGAAGCTCTCGTTTCATACGCGCGAACGATGAGATTAGCGATCAGTTGGGAAACCGGAAGAGCATAAGAGGTCTGTCTAGAACGTGAAAAAGGCAGGCAGACGCGTACCGAGCCTTCAGGTAATTTCGTTAAAAGCATTAATTTGGATTAAAAGATCGTCTACGCGTTGGAAAAGAGAGCTCTCTTACTCTCTCTCTCTCTTTCTCTCTTTCTTTTTTCCATCTTCTTTCTTTTTTCTTTCTGCTTCATCTCTCGTTTTCTACAAGACGTTGCTACACTTACCCTCTCTACCCTACTCTTTTGCGAATCGAAGCTAATGGTTCGTACACTGCGTGCCTCTGGCAAAAAGGAAAGAATTAAATGTCTCCCCTTCTTGTTTCGTTCCTCTTTTTCCTCCCTACTTACAACCCAACCTCCCTCCCATCCTACCTACCTCTTTCCTCCTCAACTCCTTTTACTTTTCGTGCCGCTTTCTCTATTCTTTTCGCGCCTCTTTCTTGCTACTTCGAAAGGGACTCGTTAATTTTATTGTCCGTAGTTGCCTACCAAAGGCACTTCTTCCCAGCATTCGAGATTTATCGTTCTAATTAGTCTTCGTTTTACTATCGAAACTTCGTGATTTGCTATCCGTCCTCTATAAAAACTCGAAGGGAACTTCGATAGGATTTAGATTCTTTAACGATCGATCGACGTAATTGGGATGCAACATTTCCGATTGATAATAAGTTAACTTATTTTTATATTCACGTTGCGTTTTATCGATTAAGACATCGCTTATATTTTACGTTGGAAATCCCATGAAGAGAAACGTAAAAAGACTTTGCAAGAGGGTTCATTAGATTCCATGAACGAACTTTCGTAGAACTTCACTTTCGAAATATCGTTGCACGATGAGTTTGGAATGTAAACGAAGAGAACGAGGAAAGAGAGAGAGAGAGAGAGAGAGAGAGAGAGAGAGAGAGAGAGAGAGAGAGAGAAAGAGAGAATGGCGAAATATTCGAGTTTTGATGACATCGAGGAGACATCTCGAAATCATAATGCGATAAAACACCTAGCAACGACGTCGAAGAAATCTCCGACTTTACGAGAACTAGTAACATTATGATATTTCCACGTTATCGAACTACGTACATCATTATTATTATTATCATTATTATTATCATTATCATTATCATTATCATTATCATTATCATTATTACTATTACTATTATTATTATTATTGTTGTTGTTGTTGTTGTTGTTGTTATTGTTGTTGTTGTTATTATGATTATGATTGTTATTGTTGTTATTGTTGTTGTTGTTGCTGTTACGATTATTATTATTGTTGTTGTTGTTGTTGTTGTTGTTGTTGTTATAATGATGATGATGAAGATGATGATTATTATTATTATTATTATTGTTATTATTATTATTATTATTATTATTATTATTATTATTATTATTATTACTTTAGTTATAAAAGAAAAGAATAGAAAAGAAAAAAAGAAATAAGTAAATAAATAAATAGAAAGAGACAAAAACAAAGAAAAATGTCTAACGATTTCATTTCTTCCGAAGAAAAATATTGGCACGAGGGAAACAAATATAATCCTTAGCGAAGAGTCGACAAGGGTGCGAACTCTTTTCCGAGTCCACTTTTCGAAACAAAAGCGAATCGGATCGGAGTTTTCGCGTCGGTGAATATTGCAGGAAGAGGAGGATGAGGATGAGGAGGATGAGGATGAGGAGGAGGAGGAGGTGGAGGAGGAGGAGGGACGACAAGCGTGAGCGCACGAAATTCCGAGAATGTTTTCGCGTTCAGAGCTTTACCCTTTACACGACGTTTTAGCCTAGTAAAGTGCGTATCGTTGGAGAAAAAAAACACGGCTTTTCCATTCGAATTTCGACTTGATCCGAGCAAACACATGCGCCATGTGTACGCGGCTCGTGGCTCCAGCCTTTCTAACTGAAGGGGTTGAGGAGGGAAATCCATGTCCTCCGGAAGATACCGTCGAACGAAAGTGTCGTGCGCTAGCCGATCGGTTAAATCGCTCCTGCCGATCCATTCGCTCTCTCTCTCTCTCTCTCTCTCTCTCTCTCTCTCTCTCTCTTTCCTTTTCTCTTTTTTTCTGTTTATCTGTCTGTCAGTTTGTCCAGAAGAGGAAAGAAGATGAGAATAGCAAAAGAGTATTTTTCAGAGGATTCAACGAACGAGAGAAAAATTAATCTGTTTTTCCACGTTCTTCATGAAGAGAGAGAAAGAGGAAGATTGAGAGAGCAGGGGGAAATAGTTGTAAATGAAGTCGAGAGTATGTATGAAAAATGAAAAAAGAAGGATCAACAAAAAGAAGAGAGTGATAATGGTGAAAGAAGATCGTAAAAAATGATAAAATTAATCGGGAATATAAGTATCTACTTTCTTCGTTCGATCATATATCTATATAAATTTATTTGACAAATTATAGGGAATGGAGTTTGGATTTAAATGAACGATAGAAATATATGAAAGATTAAATGGTGGAAATAATCATGGTAGTATGGAAACGAAAAGTACCTATTAGATTCGATAAGGTTTAAGATTATTATTAGATTCGGTAACGTTTAAGAAAAACATTTTGATAGGATATGGTGTTTCCTATGACGGGGATACACGATCGATTCACAGCTGGTCTAAACGTTGACCGGTATGGAGCGTGACATTCGTCCATTCGAATTTCGATCACCTCGAAACGACCTGTAGCGACGTCCGTCGGGAGTAGTAGAGCCGTCCAGAGAGAAAGGGAGAAAGATGGATAGACAGAGATAGAGAGAGAGAGAGAGAGAGAGAGAGAGAGAGAGAGAGAGAGAGAGAGAGAGAGAGAGAGAGAGAGAGAGAGAGAACGTTGGCCTGACGTTCTCGCATCGGATTTTGATTCTATCCAAGGTGAACTACGCCACGAAGATAAAACGGACGTGTCCGATCTTATCTCGAGCGTTTGGAAAGTAATTTGCCGATGCGATTTCAAGGATGACTTAAAGTAATAAATTGTAATAGTATATAAATTTTTAAATGTATAGAGATACATTTACCAATATGATATATGCATGATGCGTGACTACGTATATAATAATGATTATTTTGACAATAAGAGTAATAAATTTGTTAGAAAGATAGATAGAGAGAGAGAGAAACAGAGAGAGAGAGAGAAAAAAAGACAGAGAAGGATAAGAAGCACTTGTATTTATTAAACGTACCAAGAAAAAGATGGTTATTAGAAAAAGTGGATGTCGAAGGAGAGACACCGAAACGAATTCGAGTCTTCGTAAGAACCATTACGTAATGAATAAAAGAGGAAGAGAGAGAGAAAGAGATAGGGTGAGAGAGAGAGAGAGAGAGATAGAATAATGTAGATGCGATATAGTGGTAACTTAGGAAATTACCGGCGATTTTTCGGTGGAGGCAGCTGCATCGGGGCTGAAGCTTTTAGCATCGACCTTGAATAAAAGACCACCGGCACTCCGCTCGAGCGCGAAGCGAGGCAATTATCGATGGGTCGGCTCTCTATCGTTCGTTCCTTCGTTTTCCTCTTCTCTCTCTCTCTCTCTCTCTCTCTCTTTCTCTCTCTTCTCTCTTTTTTCTTTGTTTTATTCTTTTTTCTTTTGTGTTTCTTTTCTCTTCTCTTCTCTTCTCTTCTCTTCTCTTCTCTTCTCTTCTTTTCTTTTCTTTTCTTTTCTTTTCTAGCCATAGAAGCAAGAGTCGTGTCGTACATTCTACGCTACACGTACGCCGCGTGCCAGGAGGCTACTTGGAAATGCACCACTATTAAACCGCATCCTCCTCCTCATTCCTCTCTTACTCTCTCTCTCTTTCTCTCTCTCTCTCTCTTTTTCTCCTTCCATCGTACCTTAACCCGTGAGCTCCTCCCGTGAGCCATTCGTTGATATGCAGACGATGACGCGCTTTCCGGTTCCGGCAGATTTCGCACTCTCGTCTCGTCGTACCCGCGAAGCTCCCGGATCTTCCCTCGCGAATCCTCCGGGGACCGCTTCTAGACGCGCAACGAGCATACATACGCTTTTCTTCATTTTTCATTCTATATCTGAGATATATCTGCATAAGGGAGAGTTGCCAAACGTGAGTAACGGTCTAAATTGTACTTCATCATTTTTTTTTTTCTTATTACTAAATATTCTTATTACTGAATAAAAATAGTAAATATATATGAAATATATTTGGAATGAGATTATATTGAATTTTTATGATTTATAGATCATATCATAACGTATTATATAAATGTTTATTATGAAAATATATGGATTGTAAAAGTATTTAAAAAATTACTACGATCGATGTAATGTTTTGGCAATTTTTAAATTACTATTTGATATTTAAATAAGTTATTATTGTTGGTATAATTTTTTGATCAATTTATGATAATAAGTACGATTATGTATTTTTATTTTATATTTTTGTTTTGATTGTGAGCGATCGAAATCTATTATATATATATATATATATATATATATATATATATATATATTATAATTTATATAATAAATATATATAAATATAATAAATTTATATATTATAGTATGAATATATGTAACATATGAATATAATAAAGATTGAATCTCTTAATTTTCTTTATTATATTTTAATGGATTTTTTTTAATATATTAACAAAGGATAACGATGGGAGTATGTTAACAAAGGATGTACACTCCTTACAAACATTGAACTTTTCTTATAATGAAAGAATAAATGAACCATTTATTTTCTTCTTCATTCATACCGTTTTATTTTTAATCGAAATAAATTTGATATATCTATATTCACCGATCATAAATCTACTCGCTTAGCACCTTCAGTTTGGTGATAATGTAGAATGATGATATACTAGGATAGGCACACGGAAGGAGAATGAGAATAAGATAAGAAATTTTAGTATAATATTATAAAAGAGTGTTTCATATTGTAATTATGAATATTACGTGATCGCCATTGTGTCCATCAGTTTTAATAAATAATAGTTAAAAATAATATAAGAGAAAATTAACTGTAGTATTTATAGAATATTTCTAAATGCTTAATTTATTAATTGTTTATAAACTTTATTAATTGTAATATATATATATGTATACACATACATACTTACATTATTATACTTATTAGAATTACTTAATGCTCTAATGATCTCATCACAAATGTGAAAAAAATTATATTTCGATTCGTCACATTGTTGAATTTAAGAATTTCTATTTTGTTATCGAAGTATCGACGATATTTCAAGGAGTTACATGCTAGTTATTTGTTGCAGTTATTTATTGTATAAAAAAAACTATCTTATATCGACGACGTTGGATTATACTGCATCGACCTATATAAAATTACAATTTGTACATGGCGGGCCAAAAGTTTCTAAATGGGTCAAAAGTTACTGGGCGATGTTAAAAATCAATTACTCTTTTTCGAGACTTTTTAAGCTTCTAATAAAAGCTTTTAGTTTTACAAGCTATGCTTGGAGTTTTACAATTTGTCAAAAAAGTTGTGTTATTCTGAAATGTCTCGAAAAAGGGTAATTGATTTCTAAAATCACTTAGGAATTTTTGGCCTACCTAGAAACTTTTGGCCCACCCTGTAGAACTGAACGCAAATGGAGCTTTAAAACGGTATTCTTTACGAAATTAGAGAGAAATAGTTTTTTTTTTCTTCCACGAATCGATGACGGGATAATATCACAATGTTTACGAGATCGAAGCATCCCAAAATTTATCAAAATTAAATAAATAAATCGAGTCCGTGAAAAAATAATGACCAGGAAAATTATAAGGTTGCTTATATCACTTTATGTACACATAACTTGATTTTGCTTGTATCGACAGATGTTACGATATTGTTTCGTTAATTTTATTCAATTTCTGTAATATCGTTTGACGCTTAAAATCGTTTATTGAAATTAATTTCATAATAATTAATATATATATTCAAGAGAAGAAAAATCTCGTGAATGAGACTTTTGTAAAGTATTACATCGAATTATTGATCTAAAATATCAATGATTCTAAAATCATTTTAATTATTTATTTATTTAGGTAATTTGTGTTATTAATAAATTAATTTTTAATTATATGTGTCTTTGATATTTTGCATTAATTCATAAAATAAATCGTTAACTTGCGATACTAATTTGCTTAGGTTCAAGTTTTAACGTTCTTCAAAATTTTAACAATCTAAATACAGTGAAATTGCAATATGATACCGTTTGACATAATAATAACCAAAAATAATAAAATAATAAAATATAATCTATTACAATGTCAATGTATTTATATACCATTACAAAACAAGAGCTCATTGTTTTATTATTGTTGATGTACAATAAACTTTGTAATGTCTCATACCACACAGAAAGAGATCTAATCCCATAAACATATAAGATATCAATCTTGTGAAAAGATTTACAATTAAAAATTTACTAATTTATTTAACTATAAAATTCTTTTTTTGTACTAACTTACAACAACGTTAATTATCAATAACGCGATTCGTTCAAAAAAGAAGAGAACTAACGAAGTAAAAATGTTTTCGCGGATAGAAAAGATTTTGAAGATCAAAATTTCTTTTATCGATGTCATTGGTGCACATTTCGTAAATCGATAGTTTAGAAAAATAAAGAGATAAACGTATCTCTTGGTTTACTTTAAATCGAGAAACAAAGGGAAGATATTGTCGAGTTTTCTACGTGTTTTAAGAATAGATACATTCTTCGAGAAAACTATGGCGAAGTAAACTATCTATGATTGGTCGAGAAAATCGAGGACGTCCCCATTTTCTAGGATGAAAACAAGTGAAAATGGTGATACACTTGCGCGATCAAAACGAACGGAGCGTCCCAATGCGCCGCGACGCGCCGCGCCGCGTCGAGACGCGTCGCGATGCGACGCGACGGTGAAAAGTTTCCTTGTCGTGTTGGAAACACGATCGGACGATACATCGCTTGTACGTGCCGTGTATGTCGAAATCCTATTCGTTGGTTAACGTTGAGTTTCGTGCATATACACGCGCCGAACGAAAAACGTTGCGGGGGTGGCGCACGTGCGCACCTTGCATACGCTATAACGTGTAATCATGCAAGTAGTAAGGATGGTGAAACGAATAGGAAGTCTTTGTTCTCGACTTGCAACAAAAGAAAGTGAAAATGAAACGTAGGTATTATTTCATTTCTATTATAACCAGTCTTGGTTTATTGCGTAAATAATGCTAATCTCTGTTTATTTCTATTCTATTTTTAATTAAATTATAATAGATATTATTGTGTTTTAAAGAACATTGAAAAGAAAAATTGATAGAAGATCGTTATCGTTAATTTTATATAGATCGATTTTTTTATTCGCGTTTGATATAAAAATTTTATTATTAATGTAATATCTAAATAATAGATTTAATAGCTCAAATATTAGATTTTATTTAATGTATAGTTTATTGAAATGCAACGGAACAAATGTTAAAGCTTATTGTTAATTTTTTACAGTCTGATTTTTGTTCGTGTATGAAGTAACAATTACATAATGTAAACATGATAGTATAGTTTATAGTAGTGTAATTATCTTATGCTTTAATTAATATTGACAAAATTGAAAGGAAACATAAATAAACTGAAGCTTATATTTAATTTTTGTCCGTCTTTAAAATAAAAATATACTATATTATACTAAAGAAAAGTTGAAATATTTGAAACGAAATTCAAGTTAAACTTATAGTTTAACTTCAGTTTTTATAATCCAATTTTTATTGAATTATATATGTCCATGTCTAAAATAAAAATTACATAAAAGATGTTATATTTTATTTACTGTACGTAATAAGCATTTAACAAAAATTAACTCTCAGATATAAACTAAAAATTAATTTTCTGACGAAAAGAAAAAAGAAATGAAATAAGACTGAAATATGAGCGTGTAACTTTAAAGTTACATGGCGTTGTAGAGAGTTAAGTTTCAGTCTCATGCGATGTTTACTCTACCATGACCTGACTGCGACTGCCACGCTAAATAAAATAAAAGGAACAAAACATAGAAGAAGCAACAAAAAAAACGTATTCTCTCGACGATGTATTATAAACATTTGTCTAAATATTTTTGCATAGTTTTCGATATATTTTATTTAAAAGAAATAGGAGGTAGAAAGATATAAATAAAAATATACGCACGTATTTAAGAAGTATTATATTGTAAAACATGTTTCTTTTTATTTTTTAAACAATTTTTGGTATTTTTTTAAAAAGCAACTATACAATATTTTCCGTCAGGATTTGTTTCATATATCTATCCATATTTTACTCATATACATATAACATACACATTAACACATAGTAATATTTTCAAATTTTATGGAAGGGGAACTAATAAAAATTTGTTGCTATGTCAAATGTTTGAACGCATTCGATGAAAAAATCTTCGTATAGCTTCCCTTGTTGCAGCTATTGTGCTCATTTGAAAAAAAAAAATTCTTTTAATTAAAATAGTTTTTTGATTAGGACGAATTTGCCTATAAAAGATTACAAGATGAAAAAAAAATCGATAGTTGAAAAAATAAAAGTATATAGAAATTTGATTATCGATTTTTATGTTTTCTCTATTTTTGGCGGATTAAACGAATAAGGAAAAAAAAAAGATCTTGAATCAATTCAAATTTCAATGGAAATAGTATACAAAAATATTTATATAGATATAACATATAAAAATATTACAATATACAAAATTTCGAGCTAATCGGCTAAGAAAATTTTGATTATATTTCAATTATATTTTAATTTCATCTAATTCATTTTGAAAAACATTATATCGAGCAAAAAATAATTGAAAAATTTCTACAAAATTATAATTGCGTTAAATTATTATCACAATCTTTAAATACTTATAACCACTTTGATTTTAAGAGTTTAGATGTGGATCTTCGCGAATATACATTTTTGAAACAGTGTAGATTCTTTAAGAAACTTAAAAAGGAAAAGAAATAATGCAATCTTCTGGAACGTTTACAATAGAATATCTCCTTAAAAATGAATAAGAAACAATTGGAAGTGAGTGAGAAGAAGAAAGAAGATTCCATTTTGTACGAAAAACTCTTTATCACGCGACTGGTTGTAAGCTTTCTCGAGAAAGAATCGGAAAGGTTAGGAGCTACTTCGTAATCGCTAAACGGCCTCTCGTGTCCAGGAAATTGCGAGTCCAACTCTTTTCCCTGCTTGTTCCTCTTTCTTATTCTTTATTTTTCTCTCCCTCTTGTTCTCTCTCTGTTTCTCTTCTCTCTCTTTCTCTCTTTCTTTTTCTTTCCTTTTCTCGCGCGTTTGCGATTTCTACTCAGAGACAATGTGGCGTCTGTCTTCGAGAAGCGGCGCGGAAAATTCGGCATTGCGCTAAAACTCAACCCACGTTCTGAATCTCCTTCTCTGTCTGTCCGTCCGTCCGTCCGTCTGTCTGTCTGTCTCTCTCTCTCTCTCTCTTTTTCTTTCTCTTTTTTTCTCTCTTTCCTTCTCTCTTTCTCTTTCTCTTTTTTCTCTCTGTCGCCCACTCTTCCAAAGCTGTCTCTTTCACAATTCGCGACTATGGTGACACAACAATAGCACGGATTCTTTACCCCTCTTCTCTTCTCTTCGATCCACGCTTTGCTCTTCCTCCGCTCGTTGCCACGATGTAGAAAAAGAAATTTCTTTCAAGCGAGACTCCTTCATTTAATGGAAACGTATGTGCGTTGTTAATTTTGATCCTGTGATCCAATGCTCTCAATGGAGAAAAATTAATATTAATTATTGTTGACAATGTATATTATATCTGTCTAGATATACAGGGTGTGCTAAAGAAAAAAAAGATATATATAATCTATATGTACGGAGTATTTTACAATCATGAAGATCATGATTTTTCGTGAAAAAATAAGTCGAAAATGTAAATTACAGTTTTTGCGTATGAGACATTGTTTTTGAGAAAATCTTCTTTTTATAAAACGTTTTGGCGTTTGATGAAGTAAACGATAATCACAATATATTATAAGAATATTAATTTAATCGAAAGTAATAATTCAATTGGAAGAGTACAATTATGTATACAGTGTCGTGATCGAAATTTGGAACGATATCTTTAGTAATAAAATTAATTATTAAAAGATTGATGCACGGTCATATTTTTATTTATGAAATTATTCCAAACAAATACGTAATAAAACGAACTAATAAAACAGAGCGATAGTAGCAACAAGAAGAAGCAGATAATAACATCGGCCGTGTTTGTAAACACGAGCACGAAGAGAGTCAATTCGAAACTTAGAGTAAGTACAAATGTATCGAGTAAATTTTAAAAGTTGTTTTTCTCGAAAATACTGTATATTTTCAGTTTATTTTTTTACAAGGAATCATTTCCTGCTCAGTGGTACCGTTATTGATGGAACACCCTGTGTATAATACTTATTAAATTGAATATAAAAAATGTTTAGTTAATAGGAGTTGAAAAATTCATCTCGACGAGGATTATAAATGATTTTCAGTTTTTGTATTGCGAGCGACCTTTTTCTTTTTTTATATTCGTCGTATGTAATCTGTAAACAAAATAGTTTTAGTTTCATGTTTACAAACGTCGTTATGTATTTCGAAAAAAATACGATATCAATATTGGTTTTTTCATACAAGTTTATATGATATCGTCGAATTTGTTATTTTAACAAATAAAATATTGTTATTATTAATATACATGTTCTTTTTTTTTTATTAATGGTTTAGCATCTTAATCAAAAAAGTTAAAGATGTGGTTTATTGCACCGAAAAAGTTATGTTTCATCCTATGATAATTGTGAAAAAAGAAGGTTAAAATTAGATTATGGATGAAAGATTAAATAGATAAATGATATGATCTATTCAGTTTCTTTTCATGATTATATATAAAGAATTTATTATTATATTTATATATTATATATTTATTTCTTATCAAAAATGTAATAATTTATAATAATAATCGTTAAGTGCATAGAAAGCTATACGAGCAAGACGAAACAAGAAATCACTGAAAAAGTATTTATTTCTCTTGTACGAAGATATAAAATACGTATAATAAAAAAGAAAGGAATATCTTTTGCAAACAACAAAAGTATATTACGAAAACGTAATCGTCGTTAATTCATCCTTTACACGCTACATACGGCAAAGAAAAACGAGTAACTAAGCGTCCTTTATCAAAACTGAAAATCATTTATAAATCTGTCAAGGTCAACTTTTCGACTCACATTGACTAAGCAACATTTTACTTTCATTGTTAGCTTTTAATGAGTTATAACTATATGTCCTCCAAATCTTCAAGACTACTTTTCCATTCTTTTTTTTTTATTTTTTAAACACGCTATATAATACCTTCGTACTCTTTTTTCATCTTTTTAATAACGTTCTCGTCTTTGTGAGAGTTCAAAAAAAAAAAAAATTGGTTTAGCGAGATGGTGCGACACGGAACGGACGTGTTTTCCTGTTTCGCAAGGACTATACGTACGCGTTGCATGCAGGATAGAGACTTCGAGGAGGCACTTTCGCATTTTCTGCATCAAGCACGACCTCGTTCCTCTCTTCTTCATTCGCCTCTTTCTTTCGTCCCACGGCGAATTTGGAAGATTACGCGTTGAGTTTCATAACTTTTTTCCACCGCCATCATCGCCCAGCCCTTCCCCTCCGTCTTCTTATTCACCTTCTCTGTCCTTTCGTCGTCCGTTCGATGCAGCTCTCCTTTGCAGCTCGATGATTAATTCATGCGTGAAAGCGCCGAGCGAGAATGTCTCGCTTGCATCATAAGAATTCCGAGACCACGGTAGAATGTTCAAAAGATTGTAAAAACCGATTTGGGATCGATGGATAAACGAAGAAGGATCCTTTCTCGTTGCTCGAACCGGTTGCTTTCCGATTTATTTAAATGAATATTTATTCAATCATTAGGAATAGATAGTACGTATAGAAGTAATACGTAAGAATCGAATAAATTAATACGTTCGATAGTTTTAATTAATCATCTTTACGTACTTACGTATAGTAGTAGGAAGTTATAATGATCGATCAAAGTTTCTCGTATCTACTCGTAAGATATGAGCCATATGATTCACAGTAGAACGTTTTAGATGGAATAAAGAACTCGTTGGTGAATGAAAAGATGCGTCACGGGTTTCCAGAGGATTGCAACGAGGTATTCATAGTTATCTACTTACTTACTTACTCGTTCAATCCGAGAGAGAACCGTTTCTCTTGAGCGAACGGCATGCATGGACTGAGATTACGTAATCATGCTTCTTATAGTTCCCTCTCTATCCTTGACCTTTACAGACACCGAGGGAGCCCTACTTCGCATATAACAGATACAAATTTCGAACGTATGAATATAAAGCGATAGAAGATGCGAAACCTATATAGGGACTTCGATACAAGTCGTCGTAAATTATTACAACGGCGATTACAGTCAAGTAACATCCTTAATTTCCCTCGATAGCTAAGGAGAAAGGATCATCGCGTTAACACGAGCCAATTCTCTCATGGGTTCTACAATTTTCTATATTCTCATTCCGTGATAAATGCGATTACGTTCGATCGATCGATCGATCGATCGAGTTCACCATCGATTTCTCGACCGACTCACCGGACATTCTTTTTTCTTTTTCTATCTTTTTTCTTCCTTTTTTTTCCTTCTCATGTAAACGAGCAATTAGTCGTACGTGCCTTCACGATCGAGTCATGATAGTTGTTTGTCGGTGAGAGAAAGAGTGGACGATGATTGCAAGAAGTATCCGCGTACGGTGCTGTATTTACGATTACGCAATCTACAACGCTCGTATATCGTGAGTCGCATCCGGTGAGTAATTTTTTTTCTAACGTATAAATGTATGCGTCAGTTTATGCGACTACTATTTCTATTAGATCTATAGCCCTGCGAATAACGAGGACGATCGGCGAAAGGTTAAAAATTCTTCTTTTACGACCGGTTTCGTACGTACTCGAAGATGTACTTATTATCGAGTTCTTTCGTACGTTGTTTTTCTTCAAACGATGAAAAAAAAAAAAAAAGAGAGAAAAAGAAGAACAGATTGTGAGATCGGTAAAGAAGAATCTGACAATATTTTTTTTTTCCATGATCACAAGTGTTTTACCAAAAATGAGCATGCACGAAAGCTAATGCAAAATTAAGGCTTGTTTCGTTCAAAGATACGAAAGAACGATCGTTCTCTTACGTACACATTGCGATTGCACCATGCAATTTGCATATTCCGTCCGCCATCAAAATGAAAAGCTTCGATATCGTTCTCTTACAAGATACATATATATTTACATCTCGATGGAAGGTCAGTTCGGCCAGTTTTGCTTTAAACTTATCATTGATTTCATTCGCTTGAGATTCGATTCGTTCTTTTGAAAAAAATGAGAGAAATTCGACTTATCGAGATTTTCGAATTTCAAACGTTTATTTTTTTTTTAATTAATTTTATCAAAAATAACAAATAGTACAAAACGATTTCGTATTACACGATTAACAATTATTTATTATCCCTAGTTTCAAAGTATCGTATATCATACTTATTTTTTATAACGTGTATTATAAATATATAATATGTATCATAATATCTATCCATTAATTATTTGTATTATAGTTATTCTTACTTGATATTTAAAAAAATTGTACAGAGAAAAACATATTTTTTTTTGTGTTATTAAGTGTTCACAGTAAATGTTCAACGTGTTCAGGAAATCATAAATTTCGAATATCGTTTAATTCTTTTTTCTTTTCTTTATAAATTTTCATAGGAATATATAAAAAAAAAAAAAAATAAAGAAATAATTTCTTTTATCATATTACATATCAATGATATATTGGCTTTGGTTAAGAGATCTATATATTTATCTCTTCGTAATATGCTAATAACCATACATTATTCGACTTGTAATTGTTATTAGCGTTGAAAAACAATTTTACAGAAAGAACAACATTATTTTTTTTCATAAATTTTTCTTCACCATTCCTTATTATATTTCATCAACGATTTACTGGCTTCATAAATTTTTTGTCGGAGTATCTTGTATCACGCTTATCCATAAATAATTTGCTAATAGTCATATATTATTTCTTCGCATGATAATTATAAATAATGTTGAAAAAAATTTCGCAACAAAGCAGAACTTCTTTGTGCGTATAGAATTTATCGTGGTTGTCGATTAAGAATGAAAGAAATTTGCGAGTACTCGTATCTCTTTCCACGAATAATAGATTATTTAATTAAACGCACGATCGCACGAAGGCGGTAACTTCGATCTTTATCGATGTGTCCCGATCTTTCTTGAAAACGAACCAATTTACCGATACATCTCGGCCCAGAAGGATTCCATTTTCATGCCACGATCCTATACGTATAGCTCGACAAAGTTTATACGTATAAACCGGTTAAACCGGCGTATCGTTCTCGCAGAGCCTTTAACGATAACAAATTATGGGAATAAAAATCTCAGTGAGCATTCATAAGAGCAGTTTATGCGTGGCAAATTAATTGCATCGAAATCGAAAGATTTCGCTCTCTCTCTCTTTCTCTCTCTTTCTCTTTCTCTCTCTCTGTCTGTCTGTCTGTCTCTCTCTCTCTCTCTCTCTCTCTCTCTGTCTCCCTCTTTCTTTCTCTTTCTCTCTCGTAACATTAAGTTACGTCGGAGGGTCGCGTGATTTAGAACTACTTCCACCAAACGTTCCAAGTCGTTACTCTCGTACTATTTTTCTTCTACGCTATTGCTATTTCGCAAGTATTAGTAAGTACGTTGTTTACGGAAATAATTTCGCCTTGTAGAATGCGTCGATTATCGAACGATTTCGAATTAGGAAGTAATAATTGTCGATAGATCGTATCGATAAATTTTTCGAAGAATTTTAACAAAAATGTTTTTGTTTTATAAGATATAAGTATCGTTTATATGATGTTATTATTATTGTATAAGAAAATTATATAGTTGTAGTATAACATTATATTTGTTTTTTTTTTTTATATAGTTATACAATTATATAGTTATAGTATAACAGTATAAGAAAAATATGTTATTAATAATATATAGATAGTATAAAAAGATTACGTGTTATATACTAATGGTAATATTTTTTCATTGTATGATACAAAATGAATAACGTAGCTAATGACTTGTTTGAAATCGTCTCATGCCTGTTAAAATCAAATCTTTTGTCCTTCGTAAGTTCTTTTCTTTCCTTTTATGTTTTTTTTTTCTTTTTTTTTTTATTTCACACGCAGTCATTGTCGATTATATGATCAGCTGACTTACAATTTCTAACTATTCATTAAATTAGAATTTCATATTAATTTTATTTATTTGCTTATTCGAGAAATATTATACAATATAAAACCAAGAAAAAAAAAACAGAAATAAATATCTACATTAAAATAGTGTCAGGGAAAATAAATAATATAATATAAGTTAGTTATATTTAAAAAAAATAATATGCAACCGTGTAGAAAATTTCTGAATTGATACTGCAATAAAATCAAGTACAGTCATTAGGTAGATAACAATCTTCGCTAAGAGAGAAATTAGAGCTATACGCAGTTCGCGATATACGTGCTATAAAACGGAATATTACGTTTTAGAGAAGTTTGGAAGGAATGAGAAAGTTTATTAGACTTACTAGAAACAGGTTATTTGAATAGTAATTAGTTAATTTATACAAAAATAAAATATCATTTATATTATTCCCGTAATGTACAAGAATTTCATGTATTTAATGAAATTTATAAAGCATTATAAGCTGCATATCGATAAAAAGTAATTTATGTTAATAACAAATTTATATCATTATGCATATAAATTTGTGATGTATAACTTTAAACCGATTCATATAAGAATTTTGTATGAAATAGTCATACACAACTTTTCAACGTTTTTAATAAGATCTTTAATCTGCTAAGCTAATCAAAAAGAATGACTTAACTAATTATGCAAATTTCATTTTTCATTTCATAAAAGAATAGATAAATTACTTTTTCATCAAATCATATGAAAATATTATACCTTGCAATTTTTCTTTATTGATGCATTGATTTATTCAAAGCTTTCTATCTTCATTTGCATAATCTTTTTTGTAATCAAAATAAATTTCATACATGACTTTTACTTATTGAAAATCTACTTCGTTAATAAATTAATAAAACAAGAATATATATTTAAAGACAATGTGTGATTTTTGTTTGGTTAAAAAGCTAATAGTTATTCTGAATATGACGATTTGATATGCTTACAAATACATGGTTAATATTGATAATCAATTAACCAAAATAAATATAAATACGTAAAAATAAATATAAATATAACTACGTAAAATGAATACCAGTATATATGCATTCATACATCAACCATGATTGAAAGATAGATTAATAAAAAAAAAGAAGAGAAAGAAGAAAACTGATTACTTTAATCGTCAGTTTTTTACAATCTCTTCTGAATGGGGCTGCACGAATGAATAAAAAATAAAGTATATAAAACAAGGTTAAGGTTCCTTCATATAAGTAATTTCATATTTTTCCACGATGCTCGCTTGACTACGTTTATAATTAACTTTGTCGATCAATCGCTCTTTCAATGTATCGATTTATCTAAAGGATACAAGAAAAATGTTACCATGAACACAACCGAGAGCGATAGCAACGTTAAATCAAATCGATAGATGAATCGAAATAATCTCGATGATTTGTTTTTGATTTATATAAATTATCAACAATGCAAATATATATTCGAGACGTAATTGGATATTATTTTAATTAAAGCGCATTTACAATGTCCGCTGTTCGATTCCCATCGCATCTAAAAAAAAAAAAAAAAAAGAGAGAGAGAGAGAAGAAACATAGTATATGTACGTATGTATTTGTTATATCTATAGATATACATATGTATAAACGAATATCGTTATAGTCCGATTATTTTAAAGCATTTAAAAAAGTCTGAAATTTGTTTAAAATTGCTTGAAGCTTCGCTTCGAGGTATTTCGCGATATTTCATCATAGAACACGTCATGTATGATTTTTTTTTTCAAGTCTGCGAGTCTCTATATTATTTTCATTTACATATTTGGAATTGTAACACAAAAATTTCTTATTTTGAAAATATTGCTTATACGTCTTTTAACAAACGTGATGTTTCTTTTCTAAACGTACCATTGTATCGAGTACGTTGCGAAAGAAGACGAATGAATATATTTTCTTATCAGACTTGAAACTCGTAACGAATAGATGACAAATCTTTCTTAAGAGGAAACAATTACGTGTGTATATGTATGTAGGTATGTACATTCTTTTCAGTGTTCTACTTTTAACTTAAAAACTAACGATAGAAGAAATCCGATCGTTTCTCTTCCCGTTTTGCTTATGCGTGTAAGTACTTACATTTCATATATATATGTATGTGTACGCACGTGTCTGACAACCTAGCGATAAGACACGAAATCATTGAATAATCTAAACGAAGAATTGTTTAAAGCGTTTTTTGCAGATGGAATACGAACGCGAGCGCGTGTATTTGGCAAACACACATACAAAACGAGGAAGAATAAATATCTCTACATACGTATTTAATATGCATATACCGATTGAATGTATCGGACGTTGAGCATATTGCAATTACATGAGCAACGACTATCGGCCCAGCGTATAGGTACCTATGTTTTTGAATCGTTTGCTGGCCGGTAAACATTAAAAAAAATGGTCAAAAGCGAGCGATACCTTTCGACCAATCGGCTTTATTATAACGATACCGGGGTTCGAGCAAATTCGTTCGTTTAAAAAACGTCATGGTTCTTTTTTTATACCTACTCATTCGGACTGCCGGTATTTTTGTAAAAATACTGAAAGAGGAACTCAGGTAAATAGCTTTTTACGCCGTATTATTTTTTTCTCTTTTTTTATTTCCTTTTTTCTCCCCCCTCCCTCTCTCTCTCTTTTTTCTTTTTCTTTTTTTTCTATCTTTCTCAACCCTCCGAGTCGTGTTGTGAACGAAAATTGAAATTAAATTTAATAAAGATAAAAGACAACTATTTGGGCGGGGTATGCGCGATAAAAAAGACAAAAAAAAATAAAAAAAGATCCGATTAAACTAGTTCCTACGTAGGTATATAAAGCCAACGAAAAATGCGAGTCCTCATGAGTTCCATGAACCTGCACAAATGACGACGACGTCGAATCGTTCCAGAAACGTCGTACGACGTGTCGCTCGAGAAAGGAAAAAGAGGTCGAAAGTGTTACGAGGCGATTGTGTATATACGCTGTAAAGATAACGTTTCTCTCTCTCTCTCTCTCTCTCTCTCTCTCTCTCTTTCTTTCTCCGTGCGAAGCGATATACCACCTGAGCGCGGTTATCATTAAGCTCGCCGTCGTTGGAAAATTGTTTTCTTAGCAAACTACACACCGGCAAGAAGTACCTTTCGTGTTCGTAGCGAATCGAGTCATTTGTTGCGCGAAAACTGTAACCGTGCGCCTTGCGCAATCGTTTTACCGAATAAAAGAACAGCTATGTACGTGCTCCTCGAAGTGTATTCTATGTATCGTTCTTCGCAATGGTCAACAAACGAAAATGAGAGAAGGAAGATTAGGATTAGAAGAAAATGTTCTTTTTTTTTTCTTTTTTTTTCTATAAATATATATACATATTCGTTCGTGCATCGAGTATGTATTTTTTTCGTTTATGATTTTTATTTCACGTTTTCAATTTTTATCTGCGGAGTACTAGATGGAAATTTATTGATGAAAAGGGTCATTAGGATGGTTTTGAGAAAGATTCTTTTTCCTTTTTTTTTTTTGAAATTATGATTTTCTTAATCCTCGAACTCTCGTTGAATTTATCGAATAAAAAAGTAAATATGTGCTTTCCGAAGAGTTCTACTTCGGAATGATTGAAAATGACAATGAAAAGAGAGAAATTTAGAAGGGACGTTCATTATTCATTATTTTCTATATTCGTTCATGCGCGATTAATAATTTCAATTAAAGGACTGTCCTTTTTATTTATCTATTTCATTTTATTTATTTTTTTTATTCGTATTATTTTATTTATTTTGTTTATTTTAGTTTTATCCATGTATTGTAAAACGGAGATGTATTAAAGAGGAAATCCACTTTGACGTTTTTAAAAATTTGAAATATGTTCCTTTCTCTTTCTTTTTTTTATATTTTCTTGATATTCGAAATTTTTACAAAATAAATCTTTGAATTAGTACATTGACATAGGAACTTTTAACGAAGTTTTAACATTTTTTGTGGATTTTCGTTTAATCGCTTACTTTTGATTGTTATATTTTAAATGCATTGTTTTCGATGCAACTTTCTTTCTCTGACTGAATCTATATATCTATATATTACATATGTATATATATATTATATATATAATATATACATATTTATATATGTACACATATATTAATTAATATTTTTTAATAGATTTGAAATTTGTATAAAATGTTTAAAAGAAATTTAAAAACGAGATTATTTTTTTAACCAAATTTTATTATTATTTAAAAAAATCTGTCTTTTCGTAAAAAAACTTTTGAACAAACCTATACTTGCAACTAAAACTACGCTCGTATAATTTGAGATGATATAAGAATTTTTGATTTAAGAGATTCCGTTCGACCGGAAATTGGCTGTCTAGGTAATAATGTTTTCAGATAAGAGGTGTTTGACTACTAAGCGCGCTGCAGCTCGCAAAACATGTTGTTTTAAGTATTAAAATAGAAGAAGAAAATGTTATTGATATAAAAAAATATTTTTGTAAATATTGTTTTATCAAAAAATAAAAAAAAAAAAAATAAAAATAAAACACAGAAATAGTTCTTTCCTTCATGCCTTTAAAATAGATTTCTTATTTTAATATAAATTAAAATCTGATATTTCTAATCTACGTTTACAAATTAGTTTTACACGTGAATACGAACGTGTAAAAGATATCTGTATCGTACTGCCTAAATTAACGATGTGTAACTCGATTTGACCAAAGAGTATGTCCTAAGTCTAAGTTATCGTAGAAAAGTGGGCGTTGACTTATGGTGATTTACGGCTGTTTGAGGATCTTGCGGCTTTACCTCAATATATATCCGAGGGTACATCTTATAAAATATCACGTGATACGATGACTCGAGCAATCGCTTTTTTTAGGTTCTACGGATGATGCCATCGGTTCTGTGGTTAGTCATCGATGCTTTAAAGGCTTCTAACGCGCGAACGAATCTACGACATTACTAGCGTTAGCACAGCAATGTAAGTTAAGCGAAGCGCGAGAAAATTATTGCTACCATAAATATTGGTATTCCGTTCAGGTGAAATAAATAACGAAAGGTTAAAACGGGTATTGCAAGTTAATAAACCTCTACTATATTTGATTGGAGCACTTTTTTCTACTTTCCCTTCTTTTTTCTCTCTTCTTTTTTTCTTATTCGATTAAATTGAAAGATTTGAAAATTTTAACATGCGATAGCATGTCTGATTTATTCGAATTTCGAAGGAATTCTCAACCAATCAAGCAACCACCCGTACCTCCCATTTTTCCCACCTCCTTTCCTCCCTTACCCTCTTTCCTCCTTCCTTTTACTTTCATCTTTTTGAAAGCTTCCGAGAACTCATGAATACAACATCTTTGTAAACGAAACACCGAACTAGCTAACGTTCGCCAAGAGGAACGCTTTCACCGCCAACAAGTTTTCCCCAATCTCATCCTTCCCCTTGCTTTCGTTCGTGTGCCATACACAAAATACATAATTCAGTTTAATTACAACTCGGAAGAAGACGTTCGAGTAGCATGAGAGAGATAGAGATCCATGAATCGAGCCGACTACACGAACGATTCTATTATCCTGCGGCTCGAATATTCGTGAGAGATGGTTATAAGCTTTTTACAGTGGATAAAAAAGAGATTCTCTTGTTATTCAAAATCGAATAAATTTGTATAGATTGTAGAAAGAAATCTGAAAATAGATATTGTGAAATTTCTGGCCTACGAAAAGTATAATAATATTTAATTAGAAAATAAAAAAAGAAAGATAGGAAGAATCAGTACGGTTGCTAGTAATAAATATAAAAAGTACTTTCTAAGATCTTTACTAATTATTTATTAAGTTTTTTTCATTAAGATACAAATATATTTATGCACATTAAATAGATTTGATTAATTTATCGATTAATTTATACGTGTTATGAATATCATTAAAATCGATCGATTCTGGAACAGTTACGTTTTAATTTAAAATATTTTTAAGTTTCACATGGTATAATAAATGTTCCAGTAAATATAATTTGCCATTAATCAATTTTGATAATTTCTACAAGAATTCAAGATAAGAAATATAATTTCAATCATTCAAAATGTAAACGATCGAAATTAAAAACAGTTTTTATTACTTTTTTTTAAACATCGTTAAATTCTTTATTAATCGAAATCTCAATTGTTAATCAGTTTTGACGTATCGATTGTACTGTTATTAAAATAAAATAAAAAATAAAATAATAGTATTTTATAGATCACCTTAACTCTGTAGTGTCTAGAAAATAATCATGTTAAAGTGGGTGAGAATAGCATTACTTATTTTGATTATTTTTATGAATTTCAATTTTAATAAGCTACTGTATAAAGCCATATTTGATAAAACTTTTATTGTGTATTCATCGTCTTTTATTTTCTTATATAATAATTGTCTTTACAGATCCATTTCCGTCATTTCCAATTCGTTTTATTCATTTTCAATCAATCTTTTCATGTCGCTGTTAAATGAAGAAATTTTAACCCTTCTAACGCTGTGTCTTTCTGATAGCTTTTTATCTTCTAAGAATATTGACTTATTTGTTTCTTTTTCGTTCTATTAAATCCTCTATTTTCTTTCTTCTTTTTTTTTTTGATTGGTATTTTTCTGATTTCAAAATTGGAACTGTTTTTTTTTTTCAATCGAATCGGAACTATATATATAGGGTGGATAAAAGTCCCCGGGTAGGTCAAAAGTTTATAGGTAACTTTAAAAATCAATTACTCTTTCCCAAGACTTTTAGGGCTAATTTTTATTTCAAATTATTAAACAATGAACCTAACTATTAAACCTAAAAAGTCTCGAAAAAAGGTTAATTAATTTTTAAAATCATTCAGAAAGTTTTAGTCCCACTTAAGGACTTTTGGCCCATTATGTATCTTAGATGACGGTTCTTTTTTACCCTTAGCCAATGTTTTAATAGAAATGTTAGGCTGATACATATAAAAAGTTCTCGGTTGTTATATGTCATGAAATGTAGTTCATATATTATTACATTGGTTCATATATTGTGAACATTTTCTTCAGTTGTCTGTTTCTCAGTGACTGATGTGAAGAGAGGAGAGCCTCATGCTTGTAAAAGAAATATGACCAACTCATCCATGAAGCTTATGGGCCATTTATTCTGAATGCATGGGAGAGTTGATTCACCCCTCTTTTATTAACAGAATGAAAACAGAAATATCAATTTTTAAGATTACAATAAAGTAAATAACTATAGCTTTATATTAATTAAATCTAACAATATCAATTATTATATAACGAATAATTAAAACTCATAGATCGTTAACTAGCTAGAACTAACGTATCGTTTAAATAGGTACACTATGATTCATAACTTATCCTTTTGTTTTTTTTTACGTTGTAATATATAGCGGCTATCTATTTGTCTAGTATTATATTATTATTCTACTAGATAGCGAACGTGTCCCGAATAAACATGGGTAAGTCATTTATCTTCTATATTTATCACACCCGAAATTGGTAAGTATTTATACTTTCTTTTCAAAAAAACCTCTGGATATAAAGTTTTTAAAACTCACTTTATATTATTTATTACTGCTACAACAAGAAAAAAAAGAAAATCTTTTCCTTTTTGCAATCCTTCACGTACTTCTATATTTATCGAGAAAAAGAAAACTAATTTGATTTCAAATAACGTTCGAATAAATTCCTTCTCTTTTTAACTGGCAGTACGCGTTGGTAAAATTGGGTCGATTGTCGTTCAATGAGAGAAACAATTGAAATGCATCAGAACAACAATTAAAATTAAAAGCAGGAAAATTTATTGAAGACTTTGTCAAATGTTTCGTTTAAAACATATGCACAAAACTAACAATTTTCAGTATTTCAGTTAAACGTATGTATTGACCATGTTTCGATACGTACGCACGTATAAACGAGCGGAGAAGCATTACAAACTTTCCGGACAAGCCAATAATACAAGAGCTAACAAGAGATCTTCAATAACAATCGGTGGATCTACGAGAGTGATCTCGAAACGGCGCGTCGCGTCGCATAGCTCGTCGAAACGGTTTAACACGCTTTCGCGCGACATGAAACAGAGTTGAGGATGGGGTTGGGAGGAGTAGGTAGAAAGGGCTGAGGAGAGAAAGGGGAGATTGGCGCCGCGAAAAGATAAATTCACGAGGGTACGTCTTCCTCATCAATTTCATGCCGCGTTATGTGCGAGATTCCACGGTTTCAATCAGGCAAACGCACGTCGTTCATCCATCGAACGTATCTGCGTTTATCGCGTGCGTTCGTGCGTTCGCTGTAGAGAAAGGGAAGGGGGATTGGTGGGAGCATAGAAGAAGAGTAACTAGGGGTTGCAACGAAGGGAGGCGGAGGCGTCGAGGGAAAAGCAATTTGCAAATAGATCCGCCGGCAGTGTCGGTAGAAGCAACGCGCACAGGACCCAGGACGAACGCAGGGTCGAGTGCGACGCGCCGTCGGCTCAAATTCGCGTTACCGCTGACGTCCGCATCTCTCTGTCTCTGTCTCTGTCTCTGTCTCTGGCTCTGTTTCTGTCTTTCTCTCTCTCTCTCTCTCTATCTCCGTCTGACTTTCTGTCTCTGTCTCTGTCTCTTCTATCTTCCTCGATCGCATCCATTCTATGATATCAGATCCGTCGATGAGATTTAGTCACTCGTCCGTGTCAAAATACTAATTAGTCGTCCGATGCTCCGCCCATTTATTCTCTCTCTCTCTCTCTCTCTCTCTCTCTCTCTATTTCTATCTCTACCTCCATCTATATCTCTATCTCTATCTCTATTTGTCGCTTTCTCTTTTGCTTTCCCTATCCCTCTCTATGTAATAGCTCTTTTACAGTAGATATCACCTTTACGATTCGAATCTATCTCAGCTTCTACATCGCTTTCTAGATAATTGGCATAATCCCAAAGACAATCCTTTGTAATCGTTTTACCTTTCTTTTTTCTTTTATTTGTTCCTTTTCTTTTCTTCGTTTTAGCTTACGGTAATAAACATTAGTCTTAATGATTAGTCTCTTCGCGCCATTAGGTATGCTAATAAATACGTATGCTAATGGGTCATCGAATGGAAACCAGCGAGCGAACACGAAGGATGGTTAGGTGTGTAAGCACGAGATAATGGACGGGCCAGCGAGACGATGCACCGGCATTCCGCATCCTTTGCCCAGATTTCCGACGATAGCATTCTGCTCTATTAAACGATCGTTCGGGAGATTACACGTAATTGCTAATACTACGATTACTCGTACGCGAACATTAGGAAGATATTATTCGCTTTCTCTGTCCTTGCGCCTCGAAACATCGTAAAATTCGTTCATTTATCAATGTAATTACTTTTGAATATCGAATTATAAATGTCACATCCGTGGATATCGAAATTTAATAAAACGCTGAATTAATTACTTCCGAACTGTTTATATTCCGAACTGAATATTATTTTTTTTTGTGTTCGTATGTCTGATTATAACGTACGAAACGATTTTTTCTCGTACTTTTCTTTTTTTTTTTTGTTTTATTCTTTTTTATCGAGGATACTTTTTGCTTCTCGTAAGAACAACGAGGAACTTTTCGAAAGGTGAATATAAAAAGACAATGACTCGTTAACCTCGAACCTCGGAGTAGATTTATGCGACCATCGTGACGCTTTGTGAATTTTTTCAATATCGACGGTGAGAGAGAGAGAGAGAGAGAGAGAGAGAGAGAGAAAGGGAAGGAGTCGATTATATTGGAAATGCATTGGTAATAAAAAAATGTTTATTCAAAAGTTCTTATATTCGGAATAACTTTGACAATGAGTCGTATATTCTAAAGAATTTAAATACTGATAATAAAATGATCGAGGAATATAAGAAAAGAGAATAAAAGATTTTTTTTTTTCTTTTTTCGATGGAATGTTCTTCACTAAATAACTTATGATTAAAATTTAACCTTTGGCATCATGAGGTTACTGTTAGCGTGACAATAGTATTTTTCCTTGGAATTCTTGAATCAGCTTTAATGTGATAGTTCATTTAGTTAATAAAACGAATAAGTAGGGGAAACAGTTTTATTGAAAAAAATTTTTTGAAAACATATGTATGTACTTACATAATATATAGAGGATATACCAAAAATAGAAAAAAACTAGATCAAAGTTGGTCGAGAGCAAACGAGGAAAATAAATTATAATATAAAGAATGCATGAATAAACACGTTTAAAGAACGTTTTGTATAATTTAAACTGAATTTGAAGAAGTTGGAAAATTACTGGCATTTAAAAAATTTCTATATAAAATTTAAATCACAGCGTGAATTGATATGAATCACATCCGTGTTTAATTAATGATAACATTAGAACATTATTAAACTAGTCAAAATTAAGTATTATAAATTTATTTGTTCGTAATTATCGAACATATAATTTTAAATCAATCTTAACTAAAAACTGTCTTCGTTAATTTATATTTATAAAATTAAATAAATTAAAAGTATGTAATAACGAATGGAGTATTTTTCTTTATTTGAATATTTATTATCCATTAAATGTTGTAGATCGCGGTTAAGTTTTGAAGCGAACATAAGCGATTTATACATGTGTATATATATATATAAAGAAAATATAAAATTTATTACTTTACTCGTCATATTTATGTATTCATACTTTCCACATAGCACTAAATTTACTAGTATTGAGTATATATCTACTTATTTATTTATTTTTACTGAAACCTATCATATTGACCGATACGTAAAACAAAAAAATGATTTTTTCTCTTATAACATTATCTAATATTATTACATTAATCAATGTCAACATAATATAAATTGTTAAAATATAATAATTATAAATTCTGTAAGTTTTAAGCATAAAATCCTACAATTCGTCAAATTGACGGTTTACGTCAAATCTAATATTAAGAGTGGCCTTAAAATAGTTGTTCCCAACAAACTATATAAACATAACCAATGATAACGACAAAGTTGAAGGAAGAAAAATGAATCTAGCAATCTCCGGAAAGTTTGTTTCGTAGGAGATAGGAAGGTACTCGACCCACGCAGATTTCGTCGTCGGGAAACTTCGAGTAGAATACCACGATCGAATTTGGTCGGCAAGTTTTCGAGGAAGTGCAATCCACACGATCCGTACAAGTTACGCTTGCTATGTCCTTGCGGGCTGTAATCGTTTGAGAAAACGTTCGTGAACGATTACGTAAGCAAATGGTTAACGATTCCTGCTTGTTGACGTTCCCAAGATCCGGTAATTTGGTATAAAACTATAAAGTATGTTATCTTATCCCATTTGTCGAGACGATTACAAAAAAGATTTAAGACCGTTCTATGTAATACTATGTGTATTCTTATTTACGTTCGGTTGTATATATATGTGTGTGTACGTGTGTATGTATGTGTGTGTATATGTGTATGTTCTATAAAGCTATTCCATTGTCATTCCTTTTCACTCTCGAAAGAAGGACGATAGGGTGCTTTGGTACCATTTCAAAATGGAGAAACGGACGTCGTAGAAGGCCGACGATAAAGAGTCGGCCTTTGTAACGTATGAAATTGGCTTTCAAGCGAGAAACGTAGGTAATATTCCGCTCGGTAAAGCGGCAAATCGTCTTTCGGTTCGTGCGAACGGAAACCACCGTATGCATTGCTTCTGACAATGGAAGATTAGAAATATACGCATACCAAATCCCTTCGTCTCGTTTATGTTAATAAGAAAACGTCAGGAGCTGGAACAGATATAAAGTAATATTGTGCGACGTAGAAAAGCTAAGGAAAATATAATTATTGAAAGAAGATCGTCGAATTGTTAACGTGAAATATATTATCCAAATATCATCAGAATTAATAGTATTAATGACTTATATTATATTACTATCTCTTTTTTTTCTTTTCTCTCGTTTTCTTTTTTTTTTTGTTTCGTATAATCCTTAATAGAGGTAACAAGAATTATCTGCCGTTTTATTCGGGGACGATTCCTTTTTAAAAAACATCTAGCGAGTAGGAAAAACCTCTCGCGTCGTTAACCAACGTGGCGCCCCTTAATTGCGCGACTCGACATACTTCTTACGAATTAATTGCACAACGTGCAACGCCACGATCGCGCGGCCTGTATTTACGTAACTGCAATTTCATTCATGCTTCTTGACCAGAGTGCGATAGAGAGAAGCAGAGAGAGAGAGAGAGAGAGAGAGAGAGGGAGAGGGAGGGAGAGAGAGAGGGAGAACTGTGCAGTTCCTTCCAAAGTCTAGTTGAATGTATATATGTATGAATGTATGTATATAAGTAAGTTACGCTCCACACAAGGGTTCCCGTACAGCTGTGCTCTAAAGGCTTTTCTTGCCGGCTGGATGACTACGCCGTAGCCAGCTTGTTTTTCTCCCTCATACTCCACTATTAATCTATCGTCGGTGGAATTACGTGGATGAAAATGTGTGACCGTTTCTTTCGATAACGTAATGATCGTCGTACGTAACGTCGAAAATATCTATAGATATACATATGTTCAACGATAAATCCAAAATAAAGATAATCACTTTTTCAAGAATAAAAAGAAGAATCCCGTAAAGAAGTTAGGCGAATTAATGAATTCGAAAAGAATAGGTTAAAAGGGACGTGTCGTGGGGAGAGGGAGGTAAGGAAAAAAGCAAACAAAAAAAAAGATACACGTTCGGACGTTTCGAAAAACGTTTGATATTTTTTGAACGATGGAAAAATCGTATTCTTGATAATACCTTAGTGTGATATAAATCGTTGACGCGTAAGTAGATATCCCTGTCTATTCTTTCGAAAGTAAAAAAATGGCGGAGACACAGGTGGAATATTTCCAACTTCGAAAATCCTTTTTGCATACCTACCTCGAAAGTGAGAATTCATCGAAGGGGATTCCCTCGAGTATAGAAGGAAGGAGTAGCAAGTAGAATGGCTACAAGAAGTTAGAGCGTAAATCTGTGTAAGGAGGATCCGCAAAATCTGGGAAACGAAAAGTTTCCACTTGGTCGAGAACGTGAAGCGTAGCGCGAATCGATTAGATCGATCATCCTTCTCTTCCTTTTTTCTGTCTTTTTCTATCCTTGTCCTATCTTATCTACCCCATCCCTTTTTAGTCTTTTGCGAACTACTTTTTCCAGAATAATATCATTTCGTTAGAAACGACATTTTCGTCGGTCCTTATAACAGTCGCCCGTTAAAAGTCAGTTGTGTTGCTTAGGAGGGTATAAACAGGCACGAGTGTAGGTGAGAAAACGTGTAGGTTACATAGAGACGATGGTGCATACACGAAAGAACATATACGTGGAGCCGCATACGATATCCTTGAGCCGAGCAGGCTAGGCATGGTCGCCAAATATTTACCGGCATATTTCGGAGATCGTTAATATTGGCTCTCGCGTGCCCTCGTATTGATCTCGCACGAACGACGCTTATGTAATCTAAAGGCCGTATCACTTGGCGGGATTATCGCCTTTGCCTCTTTCTCTCTCTCTCTCTCTCTCTCTCTCTCTCTCTTTCTCTCTGTCTCTCCCTCTCCTTCGCTCTCTCCCATTCAATCTCGCGTTCCGTGCGGTTTACAGAAATTGGGCCATAAAGGAATCTATCCGAAAGCGGTGAATCATCCTTCGATTTTCGTGTTATTCCCTTCCCTACTTTCTTCCCTATCGTCCTTTTCCTACAGCCGATCGGATGAACATGTCGAAGTAGAAAACGATTTCCCGGAGAAACGAATCCGCATTTCGCGGCAATGCGGGTGGCCAAGAGGGAGAAATCGTAGAAAATCGTGCATCTCGGTGAGAAATGATCGTACCGATCGAATCGATAACGATCTCTATTTTTTCGAAATCATTCAATTCCTTTAAAAGGATCATACCTACGTATATATAGGAGAAAGAAAATAAATTTGATTTTTATGAAAACGAAAAAGAGGAAGAAAAAAGAGAAAGAGAAAATGACGAATTAGTAGAAAATCAATTTCAAGAGGCAAAACATCTCGGACATTTAAGTGTCTAAGAAGATTTCTAAGAAGGGACATGTCCGTAATACAGTATGCTAATAGAGCAATTAGAAATTTTAATTGCGATGATACCGTCCTCCCTCCCTTTCTTCGTCTGGTTGCATCTCGTCGAGTTAGCGAGCATGCTCGCAAACACGGACGTAATAACGATATTCAAATGTGACTTCCATACGGATTCTACTTGCGTAAATCCACACGTTATACGTGCGGAGAGCACGATATTTATCGAGGTAAACGAATATGCAGGGGTTATTGGAACGGTTCGGTTAAGCTCTCGACCATTTTTAATTAGGAACGCAATGTTAATTGCGCGAAGGACATTACGAGGGTATTACAATGGTTAAACGTTCAGTCTCTGTTGCTATCGATCCGGTATAGCTGTTTTGAAAGGGTAGAGAAAAGGAAAGGAGGAAAGAGTGACTGTACGAAAAAGATAGAGATAGTATGCAAGAGTGCGAAAGAAAGAGAGAGAAAGGAAATAAAAAGATAGTCCAAGTAAAGCCACGGAAGAGCAAGAGAGAGGGAAAACTCGGTGCAGAGAAGTTTTCAAGGCAAAGGGAAGCGACACGAGACCGGCTTCAACGTTGCTTTATCACCGTAAAACCAACGTTTATTATTACACGCATCGGGGGGTTCGTTGTCGAGAATATACAGAGGGAGAGTAAAAATAAGTGGCGGAAGATAACGTAGGAGAACGGGCAACGAATGCTCGTATTCCTCTCCTCTATTGGACCGTTCGCGTTCTCGTTGCAGTGATTTGCCTGTCAACGTTCTCGAGATAAGAGCGATGCTACAAATGCATTCGAAATAAGAACGCTAACGAGAAAATACCTTTATGGTAAAACGGACACATACGACGATACTTGCGATCGCAGTAATTTCAATAACTTTGAAAAATTTGGGAATGCAACGATTTTTTGTGTAATAAATTTTAAAGTACACGCGATGCGCTTGAAATAACTCGAATTAAGGAATGTTGCTGTTTTAAAACTGTCAAGCAAATCTTCGTTATTGGATTGCTTATTACAAGGAGTCTCTCGTTTTACCTTCTGAGATAAGAGTGACGCGAAAAATGGCTTTGAAATAAGAACGCTAACGAGAAAATAATTTTAGAACGAAATAGATGGTGGGCGCTGATGATCGTAATGATCTAAATAATTATGAAAATTTGGAAATACGAATATACAAGCTGGATTTAATAAATGCACGAGGATATGTGATGATACGTACACTCGAAGTAACACAATTTTCTTAAAACGATCAATTTAATTTTCATTATTGGTTCGTTTATTCTAATGATTCTTCCCTGTTAATTTTCTAAGATAAGATTGACGTAAGAAACGACTACGAAATAAAAACGCTAACGAGAAGATAATTTTGGTAAAGTGGATTAAAAATGTAATACCGTCGCGATCGCAGTGATCTCAATAATTTATAAAATTTGAAAATACGAGTGCACAGACTTTTGAGTATAATCCAATTATAAAGACATACGATCTACTCGAAATAACGCGAAAACGTACAGCTTTTTTATAACTTTTTTCAAATAAGTTCCTTTTATCGGACAGTTCGTTGCAATTATTCACCTGTCACAGTTCTGAGATAAGAATGATTGGAGACGTTCTTTAAAATAATAATGCACGAACGAGAAAATACTTCGTTATAGTAAAATAGTTTTGACGTCACAGTGATCTCTATATCTGAGAAAAAAAATTTGAAGATACAAATGTACCTAAAAGATAGACGATGTACGCGAAGTAAACGCGAATTAAAAAAATAGTAGTTGTTTTAAAACGGCCAACGCGAAGGTGGTGGAAGAGAAAAGTGAAGATTAACACGGATCTTAATGTGGATTACAAATAGTAGCATAAAAATAATGAGATAGGGGAAGGACGCGGAATGTTAAATTTGCGGAGAATCGTCCAACCAGTGGTGGTACGCTCCGCGAGGCAGTAACTAACTCGTGACATTTATTTCAACGGCTCCGTAGCAACTTTATCCGTCTTTTTATGGTTTTCGTTGAGCGTACCATCCCTTCCTAACCTCACTTATACCCTTGGGAAAGAGCACGCTCATTTTTCGTCGTGCATGCCACCGCATAAATATCGACGAAAGTACTCGCGGACCCTTTCCTAGAACGTTTACTTATGCATTCGGCTTCTTCGAGGGTGGTCACTTTTCTTCTTACCCTTCTTTATCTCATTAATTGCATTGAAACGAACCAGTTCCATTTGTTCGATCGGTTTTCGATGAATTTTCGAAATATATAATACGGGATTTCGGTCAATGAGTTTCATGATAACATCTACGTTTTGAATTACACATTAAGTATTCAGTGGCAATTTCTATGACCAAATAAATCATTACAAACTCGCTGGTTATTAATGTTTGCATTTCAACGAGTCCAAAGCACCCTTTTTAAACATACAAACTGGACTCGTAACATGTACTATATTCAACTTTATACCTACGAATATCAAAGAGAAAATAACATAATCGTAACTATTTTGAACGTTTGCGAGATCTTACGAACCTTTTAACGTCATACTAGAATATCTATCTCTTGATCCTTCCAGCTTTACAGCGACCGGATGACGTTTATTTGCTCTGTGTCCTTCGGGCAAGGTAAAGCTCGTAACGATGAAAGGAAACGAACGAGTCGACATTGAATAGGTTAAAAACGAATTTTGTATTCCGCATACGACGGAATGTAACCTAAAGTGGTACTACAACAGACGAAAGTTGTCAATTATAAAAAGGTATCCTAATTTGAAGAGGACATATTTATATTTACACACGCACATACACACACACACACACATATGTATAAATCGTTTGTCACTGAAACTGAAATTTTAGTGAAACTAAAGAAAAAAAAAAAAAAGAAAAAGAACTTTCCGAATCAATCTTAAGCATAACAAAGAGATCGTATAATTTTCTTCAATTAAGAATCCAACATCCCCCTAAATTAGTATTCTCCTGGTAATTCAATTTGGACAGATATTAAATTTTTATATAAATATTTCTTTTTCGACATACAGTATGCATACATCTCTAGTTTTGATTTTTATCCGATATAATCGAAAAGTACTTAAGTTGTAAGTAATTAATTTGTATATTCTCAAAGTCTAATTTCCAGCACTATCGTTCGACTAATATATTTTTCAATTATCTATAAAGAAGATCTCTAGATGTAATAAACAACTTTCTAATATTTGAAATGATCGCGTGTAAAAAGTTCAACGAGGACGACGATCGTACATTCCAATGAGTACGATGCGCGCGAGCGCGCACTTATGCATTGACGTTCGCAGATGATACATAATCAGTGAATATTAAGTACGTAATACTGTCAGGACGGAATCTTGATTATTTCCTGCCAATTTAGCCGCGGTTAAGTACTTCGCGTGTAGAGAAATGCATTTGCTAGCAACGAGTGGAGGTCGGGAGAGAATGTCGAAGGAGCGGAGGGAAGTGGTACGAAGAGGAGGAAGAGAAGAGGAGTGGAGAGGAGAGGAGAAGAGAGGAGAGGAGAGAAGAGAAGAGAAGAGGAATACACCGGGTCACGGTGTAATTAATTGCAGATAAATGAGCGTGTATTGCAGCGTGTTTCGTGAGTTGTCGCGTGCAGAGAGGAGGGCAACATTGTGCCGTTGCCACCCCCGCTGTCACCCCTCGTCACCACCGTCCGTAGGAGCTTGTACCACCGCAATGGGAGAGATGAATCATGAGAACAACACGTACGTGTTTCGTAACGTCTGAAACTGGACGAAATCATGCGAGTTTCTCGATGAAAGTTACGCCGAGAGTTTATTGTTTCTATTTGTCAATTGTCCTCCCTCTCGTACATACACATACACACGCAATACATATATATATATATATATGTGTATATATAATATGCGTACGTCGGCGCTCGAACGTACACATCCTTCTGATTTATCTCATTAATTGCCACGGTATAAATCGTTTCTAGAAGTCAACGTCGAATACGACGAAATTGCATAGAAGGCGATGAATAATCGGACATTGTAGTCGATTAATGAGAATATTATGTTTATTATATTCTCCGTTAGGATACACCGATGATATTCATGATTATGAACGTTGATTTTCTATCGGGTCGATTATCTTTCAACGATTTATTAACTGAGAAGAACTTAGTTCTACGACATAACTTGCGCGTAATGATGACGAATGATTCTTCTTCTAATCGTGCTACGACATCAATCATCGTCAGTTGTCTACCAACGGATTGTTAAAAGTCCTTCCGTTCTAGATAATCTATGTAAATTACTTCTAGGCTTTCTTTTTTATTCGTTATAAAATACGATAATTTTCTAAGATAGTTTTTAAGGTTCCTTATTTTTTTCTTTTCTCTCTCTTCCTTTCTTTCTTTCTTTTTTTCTTTCTTGGAACTATACCACCCGGTTTATCGTGATTCGATCGACGTCGGAATGATTTAGTCGGTAAAGTAGAATTCCAATGAAACCGTTCTTTTGATAATAAATCGTGACATTTTAGGAACACGAAAGGGCGAAACGAATGTATCCATTCCGAACGAGCGAGCGAGTTAGCTAGCGAACGAACGAATGAACGAACAAGCGAGCTATGCAGAACGAAAGGGAAAGTTTCACGATATCTACGAGCGAATGAAGTTTTCATCGTTCGATGAATGCAGCATTCACGAGCTGCGAGTTTATAAATCTTGATTCACACGGATGGAGGTACGCTTTTAAGCGCGCGAAAGTATTACCGGACGCTTATACCGGCAACGGGAGTTATAAATTCAAAGCGTTAAGCGGACGCTGACGCGATCGGTGCGAATAATCCATCGTTTGTGCGTGGCTAATAATAACGATTCGCTTTCTTCTTTCTATTTTTAGATCGTATATGACGGATAGATAGTAGCTGTTATATGTTTCCTTATCGATACGAATATAAACGGAAGATCGTAATACGAACGATGATCATTAAAAGTACGTTCGAAGTGATTAATTACTATTAATATGGTATAGTATAAATGAAACTCATCGGAACAGAAGAAGTTAACGATTTTATTAATATTCGTATACAAAAAAAAAGAAGAAGAAAAAGAAAGAAGACAGTCGAATATATCATTTCAGGATCAGAAAATAATTACGCGATGAGATAAGTAAGCGTAAGGATGAGTATAAGAAGATACATCGGAGGAACTATAAAATAAGGATATTATAGTCATATCTATAGGATGGAAGAAGTAATATAAAATACACAAGTGGATCTTAACTATAGACAAATCGTTCTTAGGAAAGATATTTTACACGTTATTATTGTACACGTATTAATGTACATCTAATAGGAAGTATTTTACTCGAAAACGTGATGAGTATCTTCTACTTATTACTGGTTGTTTAATCATCTTCGATCTCGATCCTTTCTCTTTCTACATACATACATACATACATACATACAACGTATATACATACAAACACACAAACATATATATATATATATATTTTTCTCTTCTTCAAATTTCTTTAGCATGTCAGCGCTTTAGCGATTTGCGGTTCATTATACCTCTGTAAAACGAAGCGGAATAATAATATAAAAAGTGCTTCGTACGGATTCCTAAGGTGAGTTGTCGAGCAAGCAAGCCGACTGGTGAAACCAACTGATAGTAGGCAGAGAAGAGAGAGAGAGAGAGAGAGAGAGAGAGAGAGAGAGAGAGAGAGAGAGAGAGAGAGAGAGAGAGAGAGAGAGAGAGAAAGAAAAAAGGGATATAGGGGAAAGAGAGAGAGAGAGAGAGAGAAAGAGATTAAGAGAGATTGAGAGAGATTGAGAGAGCCAAGAGCGGCATAGACGATAATTGCTTTGATTCATGCAACTATGCGGTCGTTTCCGATGCGTTCGTTCGTTCCTGTTTAACGTGTATACGTACGACTCGTTCGTACGGCTCGCAAATAACTGCTAACGTCCTGCAGTTCGTTCGTGTGCCGACGCGGACGTAATATTAACTGCATTCTCTTCCGCTTTACAATAAGCGCACTACGCGTTCAACACGAACCTTTTTCGCAGTGTGTTTCTCTCTCTCTCTCTCTGTCTCTCTGTTTCTCTTTCTCTGTTTCTCTATTTCTCTATTTTTCTTTCTGTCTTTGACTATTTTTCTTTCTCTCTTATATGTATATAATTCGATTTTTAAATTGGCATACCTTATATCTATATAATTCTACATGCACACACACACACACACACACACACACACATATATATATATATATATATATATGTAGAATATATATATATAAATATATATATATTTATATGTATGTATATATGTATCTTTATTTTTATATGCCTTTTTTTTTATGTCTATATTTATATGTGTACGTGTGCACGTTTGCATTAATTTATATCTTGTTGTTTTTATTATTGTACTATCGTCGTAATAATGTATGTCTTACGTACTTACTACTTACTTTACCGTATTTCATTTTTATTTTGATTATCTTGTTATCTCTTTTTCTTTATCTATTTTTGCTTTCCTTCAATGTATTATATAAATTGATTTCTTTATTGACACTTACATATCTATATACCTCTATATCTATGTCTATATATCTATATTTATATTTTTATATCCAATTTTTATGTAAGATGCGTATCTATATATTACACACGTTTATTCTTTTTATAAATCTATTATATATATTTGCTATTGAATTGACAAATTAATGATGTTTATACTACTTGATATTTTATTTTTATTTTGTCTATTCTCTCTATTTTTTTCCGATTCTTTTATGTATGTAAAGTGATTTATTGATTGACATTTATATCTTACATCTATATATCTCTATATTTGTCATTTTATATGTATGTGGGTGTGTGCGTGTCTTCATATCTATATCGTTATCTGTATCAATCTATATCTTTATTATTGTGCTCTAATGTTAATGATGAACTACTTTATATTAATACTGTTATTAACACAGTAGGTATATAATACACAGTAGTACACGGTACTATAATAAATACTTTATATTATATTTTATTTTAATTTTAACAATTATGTATCTTTTTATGTTCATTTTTCGCATTCTCATAAAAATAAATTTCCTCTCTCTCTCTCTCTTTCTCTCTCTCTCTGTTTTTATCTCTTGAATCTTCATATAACGTTTCTGTTTTTCTTTCATATATAATTTTAATCAAATCCCGAATAAATATCCGATCGATTTACAATTGATCGATTTTCTATTCTGAATTATTTCAATGAAAATAGATTATTTTTAATCGTGAAACGAGAACAGCGGGCCAAGGATCGCTTAGTAGTATGGCAAATCGTCATTCAGATTGATTTACCATCGATGTCGTTCGTCTTACGAAGCTTAATCGTCCTTCAACGAGATTCGTTCGCGAGTTGAATTATCGTTCTATCAGATTACTCGAGTATTCAACGATGGCTTCGATCGGTCGTCGTGCACGTCCCAGTCGGTGTTTTTCTCTTTCGCAATGTTTTCTTCCAAATGGAGGAAAACGAGGATGAGAATTGAAGAAGCATGAAAATATGAGGGTACAGTCAGTATGCGGAACCATCTTTGCACGGAAGATTCTCTCGAGTTCTCTCTAGAAATGTAGAATCCGTGCCGATGAAATATCTGTTGTATAAATCACTTGGGAAAACGTTGGATAGCTCGATTCGAAGTAGTCTCGTTAATTGCAAAAGTAATTGATCTTAGCTTCGCATTTGAAGAAGAAAGGAAGAAGAAAAGAAAAAGAAAAAAAAAGTAAATAAATAAATAAAATGTGTAACGTGATAGGTATATCGAATTTTTTATTAGTGCTGAAATATATGATAGAACGTTTATCCTATACATATTTAAATAAGATGGATACCATTCGATATCTTTTAGAAATGAAATAGACAAATATATTATAATACCGGAAGGAATCTAATCCTCCTGGTAAAAGCCGGAATCTGGTGTTGGTAGAGTACTTCGAATCTCTTATTGGAAATTTACTCGATAATCGATGCTCCATTAAAGGCGGCAGCTCGTACTTACTCGTGCTCTAGGAAAACGTGTTCTCGCTTTGCTTTCTACATCCGACGAATAAATTAATAGATCGATATGTCTCCTCACGTTCGATAGATTCAATTATTATACTGTTGATTTAAATGAGACGAAGGAAACGAAATTCATAAGATTATATACCTTATTTTCTCATTCGACATTTTCTTTCTCATTTAGATTTTAGATTTGATTTGTAAAGGTATTAACATTTAAAACACATACTCCTCTATTTTTTAGAATACATCGAGAATAGACGTGGATATTAGATAAGTCGTATTGACAAGATCGACAAGGAAAACTAATCAGGATAGAAGATACCGCGTATCCTTTGAAGTCAGAATGAAACTTGATGGTTCATAATTTAGTCGCGTATCATGCAGAACATAATAATGCCGCTTCGCTTCCGAGGAATTAATTTTACGAGCTGTATCGCATGCAAGTAGAGAGATGCACAGGCGCATCTGTAAGCGACAGCCATTGTATTTTCAATTCGGTAGACTAACGAGCCTGACCGTCCAAGCCTTGTGCGTCCCGCGAAACATTCGCGTGAAATTCTATCCGAGAAAATGGGATTTTATACTGATAATTTATTCGACGATCGTGTTCCCTATCAAAGCACAATCGTCCTATCTTGTTCTCTCTCTCTCTCTCTCTCTCTCTCTCTCTCTCTCTCTCACTCTTTCTCTCTCTCTCTCTCTGTCCCTCTCTGATTCTCGTATCCTTTACATTCGCCGTATAACGCGTTTATCGATTTTCTTCCGCGTTCTCTCTCGATTCGTGATCCAATTTGTTACCGTAGAACGTACGAAGCGATTAAAAGAACGTCGATGGAACAAATTACTATCCCGATATATAAGTACGCTTGTCTTATCAGAAGCTTTAAAAATAAAAAAAAAAGATAGAAAAAAAAATATAAAACAGAAGAACAAAAAACAAAAAGAAACCGTCCCTCTCATTCTCACTCTTTCTGTTTCGCTCTTTCTTCCTCCCTCTCTCTCTTTCTTTCTTTCTCTCTCTCTCTCTCTTTCTATCTTTCTCTCGCTCTTCGACGATATTCGAAGGAACGTAGTTATGCGTTCCGACCTGTATAGCGTGCACCCATCGCTTGGTATGTACGCAAAAGATAGCGTGCATAGCGAGAAGGTAAGAGATAGAGAGGTGGAGGAGGAGGGACGATAGGGACTCTTGGAATGGAATGCGATATCCATCGATCGACCGCCATGTGTGAAATAACTCAAATGACACACGCGACTACCTACGTAGGAGATCGAGTATACGTTGACGTTCTCGTTTGCTGTCATCTATCAGAAAAATGTTTCTCTCTTTTCTTCTCTCTCTTTCTCTTTCTCTTTCTCTTTCTCTTTATCTTTATCTCTAGCTCTCTCTCTCTCTCTCTCTCTCTCTCTCTCTCTCTCTCTCTCTCTCTCTTTCGCTCTATCTATATCTCTCTCTTTTTCTACTCACCGTGAATATTCTGTAGAAAAATGAAAGAAAAAAGAGAGAAAAAAAGTTGAGTATAAGAAAATCGTAGGAAGAAGGAAAAAGATAGTAGCAACGTTTCCACGCAGTTGCAACTCGAGCGTAGATTTGTATTCGGAGACACCGATCATGTCATTGACGAATACGTCGTTTTCATGAATACCATATGAGGTCTGCCATCGTATATGTCTTCCGAATAGCGGGATACTCTATCCAGTGACACGATCGAGAAGTCTAACGTCGTTTTCTCTTTCCTGCCTGCGTTAGCCTTTAAAAAGGATATATAAGAAACGTCAGTTTCCAAGTTTCCAATCGTCATCTTCTAGAATATGACGATACATTTTCACGTCTATTTCACATATAGTCAAAATACAAGTAAGTTAATAATACGTTAAATTTCATAGCAGTGTTAGTTATGTGAGTATTATTTGTTTTCTCAATGGGAGCTATAGTGTTCATCAATGATTGATGGTGCTGTATTAAATATTAAGAACTAATTATTATTAATTCGAATAAAATGAAATATTTGAAACAATGTAAAAACAAAAATTGTTTAAAACGTGCTCTGTTAATAATTAATAATTGATAATTGTTATTAGTAATTTTTCTTTTTGCTATAAATAGAATAATGAAATTATGAATAATTTGGCGGTATAAGTTAGGTTCAAACAAAATAAAATTGTCGAGATAATCAACATGTTAATCGAATTCATCACGTCGAAATAGATTGATTGAATTTTTGTGATATTTTTCTAATCATAGAATATTCCTTTATAATAATCGTCTATTCGCTATCTATCCTAATAGCAACACAACAATTATGGCGATTACGTTCTATCTACTGGTTTTATCTCGTCGTTGTTATCAGCAAATTACCGCTTAAAACTAGCAGGCTAATGTTCGAATAGATGTTATATACGTTGAATCCGCAATAACTGTAAGCGTTTTGGGATTTATATCGTTTCATCCTCGTGTAAGCACCATATTGGTCGGCAATCGCGAATCGTTAAGCTTCTTACTGGATACCCACCTAACTTATTTTTGGAATGTCCTCTCTTTCTATCTTATCTTCCTGTTTCTATATACGAATAATCCAGGGAATTTTATGATTTATTTATCTTAGAAATATCTAACATGCGATAATCATAATTGTAGGATCATAATTTGCAGGATATGAAAAATAAGTATAAAACTGTGAATTTTGAGAAAATTAACAATGTTTAAGTATTAGTTTCGAAAATATTTTGCGAGTAATAAAATTGAGGTCGTAAAGTAAGACAAGTTACGACATCGATACTAAGTGTAAATACGTAAAGGTTTTAGTAATACAAATAATAAAAAAAAAAGAAAGAAAAAAAATCTGAATCCTTCGGTATCATGAGAAGAGCACGTTCTATTCATCTCGGAATTTTATCTGCAACTAATCGTCACTGCTCGTACGTCTTATTCTTCTTTGCTTGTTTGTTGGTTCATTTATTTATTTATTTTTTTTTTCTTTATGCACGCATTTATCGGAAGATGTCACCGCTGGTTCTATCGATTTATACGTAGATGTAAGTATTTTACATAATATGCATATGTGAGCGAACGAGTTTTGGGAAGTAACAGATGACCAAAATAGACCATTTGTGTCGTAGACTTCCATAGAATTTCATACTTACGTATACGTAACTGTATGTGTAGTATTGTATGTAGAGTTGTATATAAATTCTATCTTATTAAAATAAAGTTATTTCTGTAACATTACTCTCTCGAGTAGATAATTAATCGAGCGATCTCTCATCTCCTATATAACAGTTATTTTTATCTGAACAAGAGAGACAGAGACAGAGACAGAGACAGAGACAGAGACAGAGAGAGAGAGAGAGAGAGAGAGAGAGAGAGAGAGAGAGAGAGAGAGAGAGAGAGAGAGAGAGAGAGAGAGAGAGAGAGAGAGAGAGAGACAGAGACAGAGACAGAGACAGAGACAGAGAGAGAGAGAGAGAGAGAGAGAGAGAGAGAGAGAGAGAGAGAGAGAGAGAGAGAGAGACAAATAGATAGACAAATATAGGAAGATATTAGAATACTTAATTGTTTCTAATAGTTTTCTATTCGAATGTAAGTTCGATAAGGAACCATCTGCCGAGGCTGGTTTTAAAACAATGTACCCCATCTTTTTCGATGATCATACAATGTCTACTATTGAACATCTGCTTTTATAATAGCGTTTAAGAAAGGAAAATAAGCGTGTGACGAGAATAATACAGAGGAACGTCTATTTAACGAACGATCATCCATCACAAGACCACCTGAGTAAGCCGAGCCGGGTAAGAGAATATCGAGAAATTATACGAGTTAACAGCTCTCTGAGCTCTCACTGAACCATAATTCACATATGACACGTAATCATGGATCTACGGGAAGATAAGGTTCAACGTTAAGCCGCTGATTCTCTCATGGAAGCATAGTCGTGATGCCCGTAACACCAAGTTAAAAGGATCTCAAAGGGCTAAGTGGAAAAGCTAAAAGCGTTCCAATTCACTTTGGGTTGGGTGTGAATTCTCGAGATCTTGTAAGATCGTTGTGACACGACATAGGACGTTCATTCGAGATGACGAGAGAGACCGATAGTCAGAATGGAAAGATTCGGCGAAGCAGTTGCTGAAACAGAGCCAGATTGGAAGGGGGTAACAGGATTCGAGGCGACTGGTTTTCGGTCGTCTGCCAGAGCTTTTCGAATTCGTTTGTCTTCCTCTCCCCCCTCTATCTCTCTTTCTATCTAACTCGCACCTTCTCTCTCTCTCTCTCTCCCTCTCCCTCCCCCCCTCTCTCTCTCTGTATTTTGCATACTCCAAACCATGTACACCCGTTTCATCCCTTTCGTCGCTTCTGTCCGCCTCCTCGCGAAACAATAAATTTTCCGGCTTTAAATCCATGCTGTAGCACGACCACGACTACGACCACGACCGCCAAGAGCTTTCACAATACATGGAGTGCATATACCTAGCAAGGTTCGCGGCGTACCTACGACGTTACTCGAATGAACAGCTCGCTTCGTACCGACTTTGTACGTTCCTGTTTACTAAGCTCTGTTGACATATTTATGAAAACAGGTTACTCAATTCAATTTCGATATTTGATATTTCAGTCTCCTCTTAGCTATACATTTTCTTATATATTCGTTATTTAAATATTCATATTGTTCTTACTTTTTCTTTCTCTCTCTTTTTTGCTCTTTCTCTCTCTCTCTCTCTTTCTCTCTTTCTCTCTTTCTCTCCATCTTCTTTATTTTATTTACAAGAAATATTTGTAAAAAGGTTGATTTTAGATATTAAAAAAGAAATGCTTGAAGTGTAACAAATTTATTAGTTCTAACCATCGCATGTTATCTGAAATTATTGCAAAAGTTAATTTTTATTATTTTCATTTAATAAATTTAATATTAAATTATGATAAAAACTTTGAATTGAATTTCTTTTTCTATGAGATATTAGAATAATTTATTAAGACACTATATTTCAAATACTAATGATATTGGTATGATTTTTTTTTATGATAGCTTCTAAGGATTAACACGACTTTACAAGTTGATAGAACAGATGAAAATAAAAAACATGTGCTTTTTCTTATTTATGGTAATTTCGTTTTAAGGAGTAAAAATCGTTAACTTTTGTTACGTAGAAAATTATGGGTCATATTGTCACGATATTACAGTCGTAAGGAATGCACATTGCAAGAAATCTATATGTCTAACATATTTTTTTATAAAATATTATTATTGTGGAAATTATGTATTGTAATAACAAGAAATACTGTTGATGAATATTTCTGTAATAAATTTTTTACTTTACACACACATATATATATATATATATGTATGTATTATCGAGGAAAAAGATACGTCATTACGTGTAAAATATCATAAAATAAAAATAAATGTAGCACAATTTAAATAATTTGAAATTTTTAGAAAAGTTCCCATTACATTCATAATTTCACTTTATCGTTGTTTACGAACTACCGTTGCATCATCATCAATATCTTTGTTAAGCATGGAACATACATTTATATATATATATTATACATATATAGTTTAATCCAGAATTAAATTAGCTACAAAATATTCCCTGATATTAAAAAATGCATGTGTCCAAAAATGAGGTTCGTTCTTTTTTCATTTCTCTTTTCTTTTTTTACATTTTTGTTTCTTTTATTCTAGGAAATAACAATTTTTGAGAAATTTTGTTCTTGCATAAAATTGGTTATAAAGAAAAAAATCGAATAACTTTTTAATATAGAAGTTTTCTCCGTCCCAATCTCAAAATATACGAGAACTGAGAAATAAGGTACGTGTCATAAGTTACGTATTAACCCTTTAAAGTACAGTATATCGAAAATAAAGATTACGTATCTTTTATTTTCTTCAATACTTCATGTTGTTGTAATATTTCATCAAAATTAAAAATATTTGCTTCGTCGATGTTCCTTGTCGATAGAAACAAGGTATTCCTGAAATCTTGTAGGTTTGACCGGTACAATCGGTGTTCTACGGCTTCCACGAATTTATAGGCAAGGCTGCAGCACGTCTTCCACGGACGACGATAGCCAAGCAACGTCTTTACTGTTATTGGTGAACCATTTAGGGGCGGATCTTACGTGAATGTATGTATGTACGTGTACATGCATCCCGTGTCGTTGACATGGAACACGTTCTCGAATTAGCTTGGTTAAAGCTCGACCAGATCGATCGAGGCTACCTTAGAGAAAGAGAGAGAGAGAGAGAGAGAGAAAGAGAGAGAAAAAGATTCTACATGTGGTTCCTTCGATCGAAGGAAGCTCAATCTTGACTTTCTTCCTTTCTTTATCTTCCTTCTTTTCTTTTCCTCTTTTTACTATCCTACGAGATACGAAAACGATGACGACGGTTCAGGTTGGGTGATTCTTCGATAAAGATTATGTCATTCGTGATCGTAAAGGTTGTGTTTGCGGTCAACTGGAAGTTCATTTCGTGTATACTTGTTTGAGAGAAATGTTAAGAGAAATCGGATAATACTGTGTTAAAATAACCGTTCCAAAGGAAAATCGTTTCTATGTGGTTAGAGAGAACTGCTGAGTTAGATTAAAAAATATATTATTATGTTTGTAGCTGAAGTAGATTGGAAATATATATTGATCCAAGATTTTTTTATCAAATTTTATTGCTTCCGCTGAATCAAATAACTTTTCTTTCGAATTTAATGTTACTTTGATTGATACCAACAAGTATACGATATAACTGATTTATAATGTTCTTTTCTTTGCGTTATACATTTTTATCTATAAAAGAGATTTTCCTTTAAAGTTGAGATTATAATTATTGTAGTCATTGATAAAACGTGCGATTAATAAATTATATTCAATAAATTTAAACTTCACGTGAGACTCGTTTTAACTTTTCCAAACTCACTAATTGAATCCAAGATATACTTTTATTATTTATTATTTATTAAAATATCAATACTTTTAATGATATAGAACTTTGTACAATATTATCGAGGATCTGTGATATTAGCAAAAGAAAAAATACAATTACCTGCTAGGAAAACGATAAGATAGAACTCTCATAGAAAAGAAGTTTCGATTGATTTGGCAGAGCAGTTAGCATAACCGCAAGAAACTGAAACGCATCCGCTTTCTGGTCTCGTTTCCGGGCCGATGAAATGCCACGTTGTAAACCGGATGGAAGAGAGATACCAGAAGCACCAGCGAAGTCGGTAATGCGGTCGCATGGAGCTGCCAAATCGACTCTTCGCTTCGAAACCTTCTCTTTCTCTCTCTCTCTCTCTCTCTCTGTTTCTCTATCTCTCTCATTCTCTCTCATTTACGTTTCAGCAGCATTCGAAATACGCTCGCGAGTAACTCGCAACAGAGCGTGTTTACGACGTTAACAGCAACGACGGCCGTTTCCTTTGGAGAATTCGAAGTAAACAGAGGAACGCGCTCGATTTGCCTCATCTTCTCATAGGGCTCTCTCGTGCTTTAATGCAATCAGCTTTGCTCTGTACCCAGGGACGCGAACGCGTGCATAGATCCGTTCTCTGTCGTTCGATTATCAAGGAACTTCGTGTCTTCCAGGTTACTTAATGGAATCTAATCGTTTCGATGTGAACCATCTGCGGAACTTCCGTGAGTCTCTGGGTTAAAGATGTGCTCGAAGAACTCTTACTCTAATCGAAGTCGATTGGAAATCGCTCGAATTAATGTTACTCGATAAATGGAGAAAAAGGTTCTATTGGAAACAGTCATCATCATTTTGTTTTACATTAATACTTTTGAGATTGTAATAAGATTGTAATATATATATATATAAAGAGAGGGAGAGAGAGGTTGTAGTATGTGTATATATATATAGTATATATAGATTATATATTATATATATGTATATTAATAAAAAATCTTGTACTCGTCGTTTAATATAAAAACGGATATAACGAAAGGACCAAAAAACTAGGATCAATAGAAACATGTTGATTTGACACAACGACTATTCTACGTTATAAAAAACCATGTCGAAAACATTTGAGAGACAAAAACGCAATTGTCATCGTGCATATCGCAATAATTTACGTCAGGTACACCTGACGTAATTTTTTCTAAATATTTTCCAATAATTGTAAAAAAATATAAAAATAGTTTTGAATACCCGAATCGCTTGTCCTATAGTCTGAAATAAATTTTTTGTAAAGTTATTAATGATATTAAATTAATATTAAATATATTATCGTTTTATAATTTGGTTTGTTAAAAAGTTAGAATTTGTATGTATTTATAAGAGACTTTGTTCTTTCATAAATCGATGTAACGGTTAGTATAAAAGTGCTTACTAGAATTAGATAAATAAATCCATTGTAAGAAAAATATTGATTAGAAAAAATTGCACATTAGCAGATGCATTCTTCTTATCTTTTTGTTTATATTATTTAATATTTTAAAACATGACTTGTTTTCTTAGATCATTTAAAGATTTAAAATATCAATTTTGTAATAATTAAAATAATACATTTATATCAATAGAAATATATCAATAACAAATAAATGCATATATATATATATATATATATATATATATATATACATCAATATTATTAATAAATATAATTTCAAGAATGCAAATAATTTTTTATATTAATTTCTAAAACAAATCAGTACATCGTATATATTTTAGTAGTTATTTTTATTTTTTCGAAAAACCACCTTTGAAATTCATTCACACTTTCTGAATGTATCGTTATAGCGAAACGAAAACGTCTCGACTAAAAATATCTCATCAATGTTTTTGATGAAAGAAATGATTGAAGTTTATCATGATACTGGTTTACTTCAACGATTTTCAACCGTTAAGCCACCAAAGATGTAGAGACGATCTCCGATTCGAAAATCGTCAGGATCATTAACGAGTCGACCACTACCGTCATTGCATAAGTATTCTATAAAAAGATCCACGGTAAGATGAACGTTTCGATATTTGATCCGTGTGGCGGTACTTTCGACATATCGATACTTACTATGTATCACGTATGGCATACTATTTATCTTTTTATTCGTAAAATATATCCGTCTTCGCTTGATGCTAAAATATATTTTTTTTTATCTTAATAAGAAATGCTTACTTACTTATTTCAAATAAGTTGTGATTTATTGTTATATTCGTCATCCATAATGTTATTTTGTAATGTATTAAAGCAATATGAAAAATGAGCGGGTTTTTATTTTTTTTATTTTTTTCTTTCGCTTTAAGATGCGTTTCACTTTAAGAATTAAATTTATACATTATCACCATCTATGGAGGAAGCCGCGAACTTTTCAAATCGACCTAAATTGTAAATAGCGAAAGTGAAGTGTAAATAAATTAATATTATTTTTATCACGTTTTAAATTAATAAATGATAATATCAATTTTATATATGATTTAAACAAATTTATTATGTTATAGATATTCAGATAATTGAGATAATTGATAAAAATGTTATGTTTGATAGAAATAAAAGTTGTTCGCGTATTATATTTAAATTGTTATTATTTATATAATTATAAGATTTCAAAATCAAGAAAATATTCTAAATATTTGTGATGTCATTTCTTGGCATAAATAAATTGTAATTATTAATTATATAATTTTCATTTTGTAATTTTAATTATAGAATTATTTGATTCACTTGTAAATTGTTTTCTTCTTCTAAATAACTTTTAAAATCTAAAATTAACCATCACTCTATTTCGTTAACCTAACATAAAAGCAACGAAGGAAGTCAATTTGGAGATCGACCCCCTCCTTGATGGTATCGACTTCTACACGTCGATCATACGTCGGTCTGCTTCGAGGAATTGAATCAGGATCTCTTTGAGAGCATGCTTGAACCGGTAGAGTAGGTCCCGCGTGATGTAAAATATAGATAAAGGGCAACTCAAGAAATTTTTTTTTATATATATAATCATTTTATTTATTTGATAGATATACTTAGATATATGTATATAAATTAAAAATCTTTTCAATTTTTTTTTAAATACATTTTTCATGTCATACTTTGCAACGTCATATTCTCATGATTCAAAATTCTATTCATGACATTTTAAAAAGATTTTTCAAAAAATATGATTTTCTAAAAGAAGACTTAGACGTGAAAGGACGTAGTAAAATTTCTCTGATAAAATGTTCCTTTTAATCTGTCTTTATTTTCTTTAATATATGTATATTCTTTTTTTTTTATTTAATGTTAATTACTACGAATAATTCTCCCGTTTTATAATAATGTTTTACTAGAAAAAATATATATATTATTTTAAACAATTTACTCTAATGAAAATATGACATTTTGTAATAAGAATTTGCTATAGAAAGCAAAGAATGAAGAATGTCGAGTCACGTCCGACCATAAGAGTATATATGCGAAAAAAATCGATATCATACTCGACATAGAAATACCTGTAAATAAAATGAAAAGTTCAAAGGATTATAGAAATGTTTTCGTTTAAATAAAGAATCATCACGAAAAAAGCATATTGTAAAAGAAAAAGTTTCTAAGTTTAGCAACTAAGTATTTATCCGAAAAAAAAAAAAATTATTTTATTTTTTACATTATCGAAAATTATATATATTTCATTCTACAGTACAAAGTATGAAAGTCTGTTAATATTGTTTCTATGAAATATGTGACAACTCCCAACGAGGGTTTATCTAGAAAGAAAAAAAATGTGTTTAATTTAAAAGATTTGAAGACATTTAAAAAACATTTAGTGTTATATAGAAACTTTTAAGAAAAGTTAGGACGTCGAAAGTTTAGCTTGCGGAGCGAATTGCTCCTTATCCTCCTACTCTTTCTTTTATTTCTCCTTAGTGAATTCTTGGTCTCACAATAACAACACTCTCTAAAGCTTATTCACTGTCGTTACATTGCCACAGCTATGGTATTACTATGTTTCATCGTTTACACATGAAGAATGTATATGTGTGTGTATGTGTATGAGTATTGCGCTTATGTGAATTAGTAACATCTGAAAATGCTGGAGGAGTAAGCATACTCGAATATAGTAGTAGTAGGAGAGAACCATTTCTTCTCCAACGAAAAGTTTTCACGTCTCTGACTTATATATAAGTTCTGAAAATATCTTAGCTGTGAGGTTAGGGTACTTGACTACAACTCTGGCGGACATGGGTTCTCTTCTCAAATCCTGACCGGAGAAAGAAATTTTATTTCAGAAATCCAACCGAACCTTAGACGTTGATCGCTCGGATGGATGTCCGAGGTTCTTCAAAGTCCTAAGAGACTTCGAAAATAGTGGGCTCCAACCGCGGGTGGTGACCGACGATCGGAATACCTACCGATGGGAAGAAATTTTTGCATTTTCTTGAACGACCGACGATCAAGCCAAGTCAGGGAAAAGATTTTTATTTTATATTCAGAAGTTCTAAAATATTCTGAAACTCGATGAAAAATAAAAAAGAAAAGAAAGAAAAAAAAAGGAAAAAAGAAAACAAATTTTATCCCACCATTTTATCGATCCCAAGTTTGATGAATTGTGAATCGAAAAGTATTATAACTATATCGAAAATTAATCTGTCACAGAATTGATATATAACTTGCGCATTACTTTAACAAACCTTTTCGAAATAGTATATTTTATAGATGAAAACTTTTATTACGTTCTTTTTACAGTATATTCTTTTGCCGTCTATTTCTCACGTTACGAAACATAGTTTTTTATTATTCCAACAGTTTAAATCAGTAGACCATATTTTTATTTTTTTTTTGTTTTAATAAAAAACATAAAACAAGGACTATTTATAAGAGCATTTGAATTCGTTAAAAGCAGATCTTATAAAGCATCAAAATAATATAGATAGACACCCACACGTGCACATACATTTCTATATTGTCCTACAAATTTATACTGTTATTACTTCGTAAACATAGATTCATTATAAATTACACAACTTTACAAATTCTGTACCAGATTGTATTTCGATGATATCACGGATTTCGAATCAAGGTCCTATTTCCTTGAAAAAGATAAAATAAATATATACCTACATCAAGAATGAAACAGAGAAAGAGTTTCACATTCGATCCATCGACCTTTTTTCACGATTACCGATCAGTAATTAAACGAACGCCTCCCGTAGCAGCTTTAGAAGCGTTAATAAACGTTACCGAGGAGCCGATGTTAGAGATAAGAAAACAATTCCGTGAAGGAACGAGTCCGCGGCGATATGCGTCGAGATGCGATCGGTAAGAAGACAAGGAAGAAATGAAAGAGAGAGAGAGAGAGAGAGAGAGAGAGAGAGAGAGAGAGAGAGAGAGAGAAGAAAAAAAATAGAAAAGGGAAAAGATAAGAAGGAGATGCCATTCGTAAAGAGATAGAAAGAGAGAGAGAGAGAGAGACAGAGAGAGAGAGAGAGATAGAAGACGTAAGAGGAAGGACAAGGAATAGGTAGAATGTAGTCGGGGGTGAATGGAGGGAAGGGGGTGAGGGAGAGATCCTTTCCAGGCGATCCTCCGTGTCTCGAGATTCCTTTTCTGCCTGCTGCCATCGGCGTACGCGAGTCGGACGGGGTTCTATTGGAATTGTCAGACACTCCGAATAAGCATCCGGATGCCGGTGAAACGAGAGGAGGGGAAACGAAAGACGGTGGTGCTGCTAGCTTGTAGAGGTTGAGGAGGTAGAAGAAGGAACGGGAAAAGGACGTAGAAAAGAAAACGAAAGCACTAAGAAAGAGAGGCGGATAGAGGTGGATGGGAGTGGATGGGGGTGGATAGGGGTGGATGGGGGTGGATGGGGTTGCAGTGACACGAGCATGTGCGCGCATACAAGTCTTGCTAGATGGGAACTAACTTGTCTCCTACTACTACCCTTTTTTCTCTCATACCATTTCATCCCTTTCTCTCTCTTTTCTCTTTTACCTTGGTATACGTTTGACATCGACGCCAACGGCATCTTGAATGTCTTCGCGTTAGAGAAATCGGCAAGAAGGGAGAACAAAATAACGATAACCAACGACAAGAAGAGACGTTTCAGTTGCTGGGTAGGAGGATATCGAAGAGAATGGTGAACGAAGCGGAAAGATATCGTCCAGGAAGTATAGGAAACAGAAGAAGAGAATCGCTACTAAAAACGATCTCGAGTTTCATTGCTTTAACACGAAAAGTAGCTACTATCGCGAAGGATAAGGTCAAGGGAAAGTTTCCGGATTTCCGATAGTGACTAGAAACGTATCAGAGATAAGTACTTACGAGATTATCGAGTCAATGCATAGTAATATTTGATCAAAAGTACGAAATGCAATTTAACGAGGTTGTGAATTGTATGGTGCATTTTGTTTTCATCTAGAATCTTTTTCTTATTTTAATTTTGTATTGTTGATCTATGGAAGTTTGTAAATTTGATGTGTACTCAGGAAATGTTTAAACGATGATGTTCCTCTTTAATCTTATTTAAATTTTTCTTAGTGGCTAATATATATTATTAAGCTAATAAAGTGATTAGTTGTAATAAACGTGGTTGTTTTTTTTCTCGATCGATATGTTACTTGTATATGATATAATAGATTGGATATCTTTTTCGAGGAAACTGTTTTACCAACAGTTGATATATAGCGAAATGTATAAGTACTTTTTATTTGTTAAGATTTTCAAGTAATTTACCATCGTAATGTATCTTATATAATAACATTTTTTTTTATATTATATAAATATGCGCACTTACTTATGTAAACAGGATTGATAAAGATATCGAATCGTTAGATATAAAAATTATTGATTATAATTTTAAAAATACTCAGTCGATAACAATAATTGCCGTGTAAAAGTTTCTTTTGATAAAATTCTAGTTTTTCATTATGAATTATTGATAAGTCAACTTTCCGATAGAGATATTATTTAACGAGGAGGTGCATTTTTTTTCTTTTTTAGATAATTATAAAAGAATCATCAAATAAATCCGTAGGTAATAATTTTCAACATGTTATTTATTTCAAGCGAATTTGAGATAGGTAATTATCGTAATGATTCATTCCATAATACATTCGTATGCGATAATATTGTCGAATTAAACGACATCCTAACGTAGTCGCTTACAGTTGAGTGACGCAAGTGTATTGTGTACGTATAAACTGGTTATGGATATTCGCATCACGCAGAAGAATAATGTTTAATAATATGTACACAGTAAAAATGTAAAATTAATATTACTGACCTTAGAAACAATATAAACCTACGAATTAATGGAACGTTTCTTCTCGTAAAAAATAGATTTCCAGAGCACCATGTTTCGGATAATTTGTTATGTACAATTCTTATAGCTGCGCCGTACCATGGCGTTATAGGGGTAAGAAGATTGTTCATCTTAATGCAACTTACTTCGTTTTCTTCTTATTCTTCTTCTTCCTCACATTTCTTCAAATCGAAGATGTGAACTATCATTATCCTTTCTCTCTCTCTCTCTCTCTCTCTCTCTCTCTCTCTCTCCCTCTCTCTCTTTCTCTCTCTTCTTTTTTTTTCTTTTTTTTAATCGGTTAATGGCGAGATACTGCAGAATATTCTAATAACATGAAATTGCAAAAAAAATATCGAGAAACAAACAAGGAACAGAAACTGACTATTATGTCGGAAAATTTTATGCCCTGTGCTCAGTCTTCGACGTTTTGAAAGAAGAAAATAAAAAAAAGATAGAAATAAAATTAAAAAAAAGAAAAATAAAACAAACAATCAAACAAAAAAAGAAAATCGCATTCCTGCATTGCTTGTAAAAACTTTTATAAATCGGAGTTTATAAAGAGAATATTTATGATTACGAGATAGGACTCCATCTCGGGATCTTTGAATCTTCGGTAAATGTTTCATTAACGAAGCTCAAAAAACCGGAGGATGTCCTCGATTTCCTTTCGACAAATTTATTTTTCCGTATAGTCTCTTCTCCGTTCTCGGATTAATTTGAGGATGACCACCAAACGAGATCGATAACGGGGAAGATGAATGGGTCCATATTTAAAATCAAAGCAAACAGAAATGTCTATTATGTCTGCGATCTAGCAACGAACGAGGCATAAAATTTTTCTCGATAACCGTTGTACCATGGAGGCTCGAAATCTATTCGTCCGTTAACGACGCATTTCTTTTCGAGAGTCCTTGGTCCGGTACTATAGAATAAGTAAAATCACAAGCGTCATAGGGATCCACGTGGAACCCCGTGGTTAGAACGAAACATAAAAAATAGTACTTTTTGTATAGGCATTTTGTATGCGTGTACGTGTACGTGTACGTGTGTATGTGTATGTATACGCAGGCGTGTATACATATTTGTATCGTGTATATGCGTAGGTGTATATTTTTGTATTTATGAACGCGAACTCGTGTATGTAATTTTGATAATACGGTAGTATGTCCTGTGTATGCGCTTATATACTAAAAATCTATATAATATATATATGTACATGTACAACGTCGCTTTATCTTTAAAGATACAACGTCGAAACGAGAAAAAACGTTTAGCGACGTGACGCGAAGCGTACGCTCTCCTTATACTCTTATATCACATATCGTATATAAGAAGGCAGCACGGGTATAGCATATTCATTTTCTTTCTTCCTTTTTTTGTTTCTTTTATTTTATTTTTTTTTCCTTTTCTCGGTTTTTTCCTTTCAAACGTCTTGCTTCTTCGTGAAACATACGCGAAATGTAAATGCTTACACCGAGCAGCGTGTAAAAGTTTCGAGCGCGTCAACGATATCTACTTACATTATTTCTTTCTGATTTTAATTCAGTTTAGTCAAGATCTCGTTTATATCGCTCTCCATTTCGCGCTATCAGACCTTCCGAGGAGTTAAAAACAATATTGCACCGAAGTCAAACACTGCGTGTTTCGTTCGATCGTATGTCGTCGACGACATATATTTCTTCTTTATCAAAAATAATAATCAAATTTTTACATGGTACATATTAGGATTTTGATTGTTTCTATAATTCTCAATTATTTGATAACACGACAGAATTTTTCACAGATTTACGAATAATCGATTAATACCATAATTATGTTCAGGTATGCGTGCGTACCCGTACAAGCGAAGCGATATCTTCAATCTTTCCATATGGTTACTTTCTTTCTCTTCTTTTTTTTCCTTTCTATATATGTATATATGTATATATACACATATACATATATATAGAAATGACAAAAATAACGAACGATCATTCGCTTACCTCATACATATTATCGAAAGAGGAAGGGATCAATTAAAGGTTTACATTTATATCTTCGCTTCGTTCGCTCTCTATATATATTTACATATCAAGTTTTTCACTTCTTTTTTTTTCTTTCTTTTTTCTCGTATCACTTTCGTGCGATTACGATGTCGCTTTCTCCTCGAGGCGAGATCTAAAGAAGAAGCTTCCCGTGTATCTTTTTTCTTTTTCTCTTTTTTTTTTCTTTCCTTTTGTTTATCCTCATGTTACCCTCTAATAAACTTATCGTTTAATAAAGTTAAGAGAAATATTATTCCTAGAGCGGATCACCAGGGAACACGGGGAGAAGATCGACGTGTAATCTTAAAAAGGACTAGGCGGCACTTGAGCATAGGCACTTGGCTCTCGAAGATCATAGAGATTTAGTCCGAACCTAAATTAATAAGGAAAATGTGAAACGATCGTTACAATGTTTTATTCTTGTTATTTTATCAAAGAAAGTTGACAAAATTAAATGGGCAAAAATTATACTCGTCATTAAATTTTTTATGCAATGTATGACTTTATATAATTGTATGACTCCATTGTTTTATAAAAATTTCTTATATAAAAGTTTCTCTATCTTTTTTACGTGAGAAAGAAATTTCGAAAATTTAAAAAAAAATTATTATTTTTTTTTTTCTTTCTTCTTCTTTTTTTTTAGATATATATGTATATATACATATATAGCCTTTATATATCTATGCATTGCAATTGATATGGTCAATAATTAATAATATGATTGATCTTTGCTCGTTCACGTTGTTTTCCTTATAAGTTCATAGGTTCAGACTTCGATTCGGCATCGCACAGACGATGAATGAGGAGTCTCGTTCATTAATATTCTCAAGAAATATTCGAGTACTATCGTATCGCGACTTTTAAATACGATCGTTATACTTTACGAATATCTTACTTAAAATATTATTTTAATTTCGTACACGTCTCCATTAAAGTTCATCGTCGTTATTAATCGATTTAATCGATAGCTTCCTTCAATGCAGTCAACTGTTCCTCACCGAGCTTCACTTTGTCTTGAATCTCACGGGTATCCATTATCAGCTTAGCTTTCATGTTGATAAAATGTTGATAATCGGCAAATTCCTCGTCGTTTAAATATTTTGAAAGGATCGCTGAAACGTTGATGCTGCGCTTATCGATATTCGTCTTCAGAACCTTGGCTTCTTCCAGCTGATCTATCAGCTTATCTCTCTTGCCCTCTAGTATTTTCTACGATCAAAAGAAATTATTTTAATCTAGTATGCAGATACATTGAAAACGATATCAAGGAATACTTTGTATAAATCAAATTATCTTTTCTCATTTTAAAGAGAGATTTTCGGTTAACAAATTTTTTTTATTCTCTAGTTTTCATTTTAAGGATGAATTTTTGACTTGTAAAAAACCATAATTCCCATGAATTTATTCTAACAAAACTATTAATAATTCTAAAATAAATTTTTTTGAACGGGATATAAAGACACTATTAACAAAACTTGAAAATATTTCTTTTATTTTCATTTTTTTTTGTTATTTATTTAAAAGCATATAATTGTGTCGATATTTTAGTAATTGTTGGTGTACTGTATAACATCAGTCGTAGTCATTTTAAAGGTAAAGGTTTGAAAATTAGCCAATTTATGTAAAGAATATAACTATTAAAAGAAAATTAAAACAAAAAGAGAAAAAACTGAAATAAAAATAGTTGGTGAAATAGTACAATTTTATTAATGTAAATTCGATTTTAGATTATTAATAACAATCTTAAAACAAAAAATTAATAAAAAATTAAAATAGTAAATATAATTTCTGTAAAAGATTATAAGAAATTTCATGTATTTTTGATAAAGTTAATCGATTGATTAATCTTTGAGATATTCTACATGTCAAATTAAAAAGTGTAGTTTTCAAAAAAATATATTTATAAATGAACGAGGTCGAAAAACTAATCACGTGCACATTATCTTCTAGATAAGAAAGATTATCAAGATTAGACAAGAAAGATGGTATTATTATTCAGGAGTATATAAGAGTTTCGAGATATATTTCGAATATTATTTGATACTATTGAATTTTAAAACATTTCACTGAACGGTCTCAATTAAACTTTGATAATTTTTCGAATATCATCTATTAACTTTAAGAACATATTTGTGAAACTTTATTTATGCAAAAATAAAAAACTGTATAATACAATCTGTTTGAATACATTTACCGTTTTCGAATTGTACTATCAAACGAGTTATAATTTTATTAATTCTACCCCGTCCCTCTTTTTCTCTCTTTATAAACTTCATCTTTAAAATTGTACAAAAATAAAAAATCGGTTCATTTCATCTGCTACGCGAGAATCTCTCTTTAATATCTCAATGATTTATTTATGTAGAAATTTGTATGAAAAAAATACTATCTTATTGATGAAAAAGACATTACAACGAAAGTAATTAAAAAAAAATTACATTGCCATAATCTTTTTGTAAGAGATTGAATACAAAAGAAAAAAGAAACTAAATTTAATAAAAGAATGAAAAAGAAAAAGATAACCAGAAAGATTAAAAATTTTGATTTCGTGACGATTTCGTGCAATCGCGTGGATTCGAAGGTTAATCAAATTCTTTAATATGAAGAAGAAATAACGGGATAGAAAATTGTAACGGGATAGAAAATCGTGAAGAAAAATGTCGTCCCATTTGACAGGGAAAATACTCACTCTCTCCGCGTGATCGGCCGGCATACCATAAAGGGCGTTCTCAGCACGAGCCAATCTTCCACTAAGACTAAGAAGAAGGCTAGTAATCTTGCCAACTTCCTCAACGTGAAGTCGATACTTGGACGCTTCAGCTGGTCTAGCTGCGGCGGAAATACGCATAGCTACGCGAGCACCGAGGGCTTCGTTTATATCTCCCTCCTCTTTAACAGCCTCTTGTTCAGCCCTTAGGACAACTAGTTTCTTGTCCAATCGCATCACGAGCTCTTCCTGAAACCCGAACGATCCCCTTCCTCGTTAATCGAAGAGTGAAACGAAACGGAATTTTGAGAAAGCTAAAGTCCTCCGCTTTTGCGGAAGAAGAATCGATCTCGGATCGAGATAAATCTAATGAGCAGAACGTGGGCGACCCATAAACTTTCCCCTATTGTCGTTGCTACCGTCTCTGTCCTTATATTCGTGACGTATAAACGAGAAATTGTCGAGTGTGTACATATGTATGTTCCTACACACACACATATATATATACACACATGTGTGTGTGTGTGTGTGTATAAACGTACGTACGTACATACACATATGTATATACATACGTTTAGAAATAACGATGAAAGTCACAGTGATTCCCTTCTATCTCGTTAAGCCAAGTTTCACGGACAGATAGTAACGTATGGATTAAGAATAAAAATTTTTTAATTACCTTCTTCTTTCTGAGATCCGAATTATCCGCTGTAACGACTGCCGTCGTATCTTCCGATCTCGTTGAATCATCGACGCTAACGTCTCGAGAATATCTCGTCAGAAACCTCGCTTTACCTTCGGACGTCGTGAAATATGTCGAAGTGGATGAAAGCGGGCTGCTCGGATCAGCTGACGATGGGGTTACAGGAACCGAAGGTATACTTTCGTGTCTAAAAGAAAAAGAGATTACGTTAATCTTCCAATTTTCTTTTTGTTCGTGTAAACGATAGAATCTTATATGATTTTGTTTCGCTTTTTTTTTATCTTTCATTTTCCAAGTAATCATTGTCAATATTTGTCCTTCATTATCGGAGTTCGATTATCTCTAAGAGACTAAAAAAAAATAAAAATCCTTCCGTGAGTAATCTCGATATCAAGAATAACCAATCGCGAATGTATACATAAGATGCATGAATCAGCGATCGACCAAGTGAATCTTTGCTTGAATAAAGAGAGAAAAAAAAGGTTTACGAGCGGAGATGAAATCATCGAGCGACGTAGAAGGAGCGTAGATCCTTTGAAGTCATCTTTTTTTTTTCTTTCCTTTTCTTTTATTTTTTTTTTCTTGTTTTCATATACCAAGCTATGAATTCATTTATGACGCGGAAGCGAATAATTGCGTAATTTTTGCGGCTCGTTTAATAAAGGAAAAATGTGTTATATTAAAAACCAAGTACTACTCGGAACGCATCTGTTATCGTGCGAACACGTACGATAGTAAATCGTAGACATTGCTCGTTTTTCTTAACGCGAATCTATAAAAGAGGAGAAAGTGATAAAATGAAAGAACGCGTTTGTATCTTGTTAACGCCACGAATGTGCTTTTTCCATCGATGACAAATTGCTGTCGATGCCATCGCACACTATAGCCGATTACGTCTCGTTCGTTTCGCACGTTTCGTGATCGGTATAAGCTAATGAGAAGCGGAAGAGAATTCCGAAGTACCAAAGCGAGTACATTGAATATTTTATTATCACCTCGAAAGCATTCTAATTTTACTAACGTGAAAGTAACAAGCCGAGAGTTGCAACGGATTTCGAAATAACGCGAGTCATTTTGTTATTCGAGCTGATTATCGTGACTACGAAATGCGAGCACAGTTCGAAGTAATTTCTGTTTACAAAGTTTCAACGATGATATTATTAACACAACATTATTGACACATATTAACACATTATTCATTGTATCTGCAACAAGTAAATACGATTTATCAGCTAGGTTTATGATCGAATTAAAATCGTTATTTAAAATAAAGAGAATTTGGAAAAATTGATGATATACGTCTATGAAAATTATAAGCAAACGTTATTGAATGTAATAAACGATGTTATAGGTATAATAACGGCTTATACGATTTTATACTTTAATCATTACGTTGCATGTACAAACACGAGTATACACGTGTCAACAATGTGTTAAGGTCAAATAGAAACGACACTATTGATAATATTCGAGCTACAATGCGATACTTCTCCGAACGTTTCCTCTCCATTTTTGTGCACGGTTGTCGAACTTGGCACGGATACGACAAGCACTACGATTGGCCGCAACGATGCTACCAACTATCCATTCAAGACTGGCAAATAATATGATATCTAGACAACAACCACCGAGTAGTCGCTGCCTGACAATATCATTTATGGTCGCTTACGCAACAATCTTGTGCTCATAGTACTTTCTCCTTAAGCATGCCGGCGGAAGTATTGTCCTCGAATAATCCAGAGAGAGACAAAGTAAGAGAAATAAAAAAGAAGAGAGAGGGAGAGAGAGAGAGGAGAGATGAGATGAAATCGTAAAGTACGAGAAGAAACGATTTTTTATCGATTGAAGGAATTAGAAAAAACAAAGTTCATATATATTCCGTGTTCAGTCAATATTAATCCTCTATAATACGAATTTTCTTTTGAGAAAAAATTGAAATAATATGAAAATAATAATTCTCATTTATTTAATTGTATATTATTTATATATAATATTCATATTATTCAATTTTTTTTATAGAATCCATAAAAAATTATATATAATTTCAAATAAGTATGATATAATTATATTTATTATCACACATATATATATATATATATATATATATATATATACATATACATAATATATATTATGTATATATTACACATAATATGTATTATATATACACATAATATAATATAATTAATGAAATGTGTAATTTCAATGTTACATCGCATTATAGAGAATTAGTTTAGAAAAGCATTCAGTTAACTATCCGATTGAGAGGATGAAATTTCTGCCGATAGGAGGGGAGAGGAGGGAAACGATGGAAAGAAATAGAAAGGTTAGAATTCTCATGGAAATCAAGAGAAATCGCATCTCGAATCGACGCTACCGATCGATCATGCTGTGTGCCGTTCGACGAACTCTCGATAAACGACAATTAAATTCCGGCGTTAATGGAGAGTCATTAATGATGCTCGGCAGGAATCCTGCTGTGTCTACGCCCACGTAAACGTCACTCGTCGGTATAATAAAGAATCATTATGTGTGCGTTCGCTTGGCAGGCAAGAGACAGCAGCACGCGATGTTTCCAAGAGCACGTGCCGAGATCGTCTTCTTCCTTTTCCTTTTTATTTCATTGCTTCTGCTTCCTTCTAGCCGCGGGATATCGTGAACACGGAGAAAATTTCCATCCTTGGCACCGTTCCAAAAGAGCGAACGGGAATCGTCTATAGGGTTTATCGTGATCGCTTACGGTGATTAATTACGCTCGAATGGTAACGTCGATCTTTAAAGTTTCTTTAAAAGCAATTGGGCTTAAGAGTATCACAAAATGATTCTCTTTATCCAAGTGAAAATCAAAGATCTTAAGAGTTGCCGCGATCTAACGGCAGGATCATTCGAAGTAAGGCTTTGAGCTCATTGAAACTAATTAACGCATTTAGCTATGTACGTACGTACGTACGTACGTAGGTATGTATATAGAGGTATGTATACGTAAGTACAACCGGTCGAACTTTAATAGGAATTCGGTAGAAAAAAAAAACTCTCCATAGTGAGAGCGTACCGATAAAAAACCGATACCGAATCTTTATTAGCGGTGTAAAAGATACATTCCACCTATATATACAGTAACACCAAATGCTCCTATCACGATGTCCATAAATTTTCTACCGCTAATTGCGAAAGCAGAAGAAAAATTTTTCAACTAATTTGATTATCAATTGTGTTACGTTGCATTCTATTTCCTTCATACATACGTATATACGCGTATACTGCTACTATTATTGCTATTACTATTACTGCTACTACTATACAACTACTATCACCGTAATTATCATTATATTATTATTATTGTTATTGAATATGTTTGTAGTTCAAACAGGTTCCTTACTCTTTAAGTTATCCTTACTCTTCAACGATCATGTTATATTTTGTAAACAGATACGTTCCTACTATAGCATCAAAATTATAATAAACCAACATATTGTGAAAACAAAACTGATTAAATTTAAATCTACGCAAACATTCAATGAAAAGCTGTCATTTTAGAATTTAAACGTTTCTTTCCTAATATCCTATAGAGATATCCCTATATCGCCGAGTTCTTAACGCTAGAAGGAAAAATAAACCAGCGTACGTAAGTACATACATATACGTAGAAATCGCAACTAGTCACGTTTAAATTTAGAAACAAGTACGAAGAAAACTTGTTACTTTCAGGAATCGATCACATCCGTTGATAAATATCGATTGACAAAGAAACAATAAGTAGGATATAATTGCGATGTAATTTATGAAGAATTTATTCTTTCGAAATTACTAGACGAAATTACTTATTAAATATTTTTATTAAGATTTTAATAAATAACTCACTTTTTCTCATCGTCATCTGCATTCACAACGCAAGAGGCCATCGACTCCTCAAGGGAGAGTCGCTGCCTCGGTCTTGACTGCAAGGTCGCTTCCACCCTAAAGAGACCGGAAACGTAGTCGGTGGGTTTCTTGTGCTCCGGCACTGGAACTGATAAGAAAAGAATAAAAAAAAAAAAGAAAAAATGAGTTGAGTCGAGCAAACAGTCAGTTTGAAATAAGGGAAGGGAGAAGGTTTCGCTTCGCGCTCTCGCTCCCTTTGTTCGTTCAGTGTTTCACGCTCGAGAAGTTTACGCGCGTACTGCATAGAAGCCATAAAGAGACGGGGACTGTTGCATCTAGTATCACGAGTACGAGTACGAGTGCGAGCACGCGAGAAAGAGAGAGAGAGCAATGACGTATAATTGAATAACGCGACCGGGGTCGTTGATTCGTTTAACGCTTATTAAAATAAAGGGTCGTCGCTCTGGTGCCACTAATACTACGCGTCATTTCTCCTCCCCCTCTCCCCTCCTCCCTTATCACTTACTCGCTCTAACGCGTAGTACACGTGTACGAAGCTCGATCAATTATCCTACGTACTATTATATATATGTAGACAACAACATAACACGATATGTATACATTACCGAATGAAAGTATAATAAGCTAAAGAAATTTTCTAAATTTAATCAATGATAGATATAATCAATAATTAATGTTTATTTTATTATATTGAGAAGAGTATAATCGAAAATTAACGATTTTTCTATATATCCAAATAAATTTGTTGATAAACGAAATAATATAGCACGTAGTGTATTTACTGTTATGTTATAATCGTTAAATCTTTGATACGCATAAACGTATTTGATTCTTTTTTATAACGTTCGTTGTAGTTGTTGTTTGAAATATAAATTGTTTATAAGCGCGTAATAAATTAATCGAAGATTCAAATAATACTTGCATTAAAGAAACGTAAATGTTGTATTTCGTGTTTAAAAATTAATCCAAGTAAAAAAAGTTATATATAATTTATTGAAAAATGCGAGTAAACATGGCCTGACCTTCGTTATTATCTTTTGGCGATAAACGTAAAATTATACGAACAACATTGAAAGCAATAAAGAGGCACTGATGTAACGCGTAGGTAGATTATACCGAAGCCGAACAAAGGACATTATTACGAGCCCCGTAGACTAATCGACTTAACTTCTATAATATCTGTATGGGTAAAACGAGAATAGAATTTGTTCGAAATAAGTTTTACCTAGAATGGGGACCAATTTGTCGTTCGGACTTAGTTGACTGGCGAGATCTCTGCTGAGTTCTTCGCACTCGATCTCCTCCGGTAATTTTTTCCTCGGTTCCGGTAGAAGAGGTTCCTCTTGTTTGACAACGTTTTGTTCTGCGGTTTGTTCCATGAGATCGGTCTGTGATGCCGCGTCACTGGTAGCCGCGTTAACTCTGAGAACTACTTCGGTACGTTGTACCAAAGTCAAGCCTTCAATGCCAGGTTGAGGAGAGACGCAAGGAGAAGTGGTTGATGATGAAGGTTTCTTATCTTGTTCATCGACGGGTGAGTTTCTAGGTGAGGACGAGGTGGAGGATTTGGATACACTTGAGATCGAGGATGACGACGACGAGGACGATGATGATGAAGACGAAGACGAAGACGAAGAGGAATTCGAAGAGAATCTACTTCCCGTCGATCTTGATTTTGAACTACTGGACGATCTCTCCGTTCTCTCTGTTCTAGGATTCTCGGTTTCTCTCGTTTGGCACGAACGCTGATTCGATGATTGACCAGCAGAATTGGATCCGTTCCAAGAGACTGTACTATCCGTTTGAGTTGGACTCGAAACTTTCCTTTGATCGGTGGAGCCTTCCTCTCTAGTTGGGGAATTCGGTGTACTCTTGGTTGGTGTTCCATAAGTCAAGATTCGAGGAGATGACGTGGGATCGGTCGATCTACCGGAAGAGGAGGAGCTCGAACAGCTTCCGGATCTTCGTGGGATTGCTCCTCTTGGACTTCCTCTTTCCGGAGATCTTGGTGGTGAACTACTTGGCGGTGGTGGTTTGTCATGATGAGACATCGATTCTACCGCTTTCTGAACGACAACATTTTCCTGTCCTCTCGACCAGCAATTACCCGTCATGTTGGTAATCGTAGTAGTCATCGAGGAGGTCGTCGTGCTTACCGTGTACGAGCACATTGTACCGGTCGATGTACTTCCTCCATTGGATCGTTTCTCGTTCCTACGGTTCAGTAGTTCGATATTTTGCGAGGTCATTTCGATCGTTGCGCTTCTTTCGCGGAAGAAATCCTCACCGACTGCTGGTTGAGAACCACTGTCCACATTACGAAGTTGTTTCTAGAAAAACGAAACAAAAGTACGTTCTAGTATAGTGTTTACGTTTAAGAATAAGATTACCATTAATTATTGGATTGTCCGGAATGTTACTATTGTCTCTACATGCGTATTGAAACATATACGTAAAAGTATTAGCTTCTGCCTACAACTGTATTGAATCCAAAAATTATAACAAGTCTTTATTAACTGTACATTTTAAACGTCTTTATTAACTGTACATTTTACGTTTTAAACTATACATTTTATCTTGTTAAATTTTGTGATTTATTCCTGAATAACAATGTTATGATCCGAAATATTTTACCTCTCTGTTTTCTGACAAGGGCTCGCAACTGGCAGCTAATTTTCTACGTTCTCGTTCCAATTGTCTGTTTCTATCGTTGAGAACCTCGACGCTTTGGGGAGACAATCGTTCTCTTCGTTGCTCATAATCGTGCCTCTTTTCCTGATATCTTTTCTCTTGGTGATGATGATGGTGATGATGATGATGTCGATCCTCTAGGTTGTCATTGTTGTTGTTCTCATTGGTACGTGTTCTAGCGTCAGCGATTTGAAGTTTCTTAGTTAATTCATGAGATAATTTTCCAATCGATTCGACGGAGTGTTGATGCTGTTGGTTCGCTTTTTCTTCTAGTCGATGATGAAGAGCATCGACACTATGGGATTTGGCAAGTTCGTGTGATTGTTGTTGTTGCTGTTGTTGTTGATGACTATTATGATGATGATGATGATGGTGCTGTAATGGATGATGTGGCGTGACACGTAGCAGAACCGGATCATCGTGATCCCGTGGAGGTGGCCAATCTTCTAAACGAGAGGTCGGAGACATCGTTCTTTTGTAGCTACCCTCGCTATCAGGGGCGCCACGTTCTCTTCTATACGCCAAGTAAGAAGCCTTTGATTGGCTTCTGAAAAAAAAGACAAACGTAAAACTGGATTAGTCAGGATTTTCTCGAAGATTTAAATATCCAACAATGCTATTAGATTTAACGATTTGTGCTTAGTGAATAATTATTTTCAAGTATTACTTTATCTTCTTTTGTTAGTTATTTTTAAACAAATAATATTTCTTAAATAAATGGAATAAAACTTTTTGATCAACTTATTTCAACGTGTACTCTTCTAATCTTCTATAAACTTATTTTTGTTAGTCTCTACAAAAAAAAATATATATATATATAGTTAAAAGAAAATATTTATATATATATATATATATATATATATATATATATATATATAGAAAATTAAAATATAATTAAATCAAATAAAGTTAAAAAAAATATATAGAAAGTTATAATATTATTCATATTAGTATAATTTATATAATTTAAAAATATTGAAAACTTCTAATATGAAGAAAGAATTAATTTTATTGCGATAAAATGAAACAATACTTATTAAATACAGATATAAGTATAAATTTGGGACTTTAAAGTTACATAGTATTATTTATTTATTATGATAAAGTATACATTGAACCGATTAATTTCTTTGTTTTACTTTGTATGCAAAATATATCGATTATATTTAAAATGATTTGAAAATTAACCCATTGTGATCGTATTTCTCTCAGATATATGTATACATAGGTTATACATCAGTTGAAATTAGTTTTCATTGTACAGTGCCACAGATAAGTGTATCGATTAGACAAATCAGTGTAAGTTATACCGTAGGTTATATTTGAAATTCATGTATGTTCATAGCATAGAAAGGGTTAATAGTGCATCTTTTAATACAATATTAACTGTCCAATCACGTTTTTTGGTAAGCGGCTGTTGCCTTTGATTCTTTCTGTAATCTGGAATGCAACGACGTGCTCTGAAAATAAGATAGTCGTTCTTAAAACACAATTCCCATGTTCGTTCACGTAATCCAAAAACACGCGTTTACCGTGAACGCATTTAAATAATATGTATTTTCAATTGCTCTGTTGACTTTATACAAATTCAAATTAAAATATATTACAAATAACATAATAACCGTAAGTACAAAAAAAATATATATATATAATCTTAAATTAATTTAATTAAAAATTAATTTATTATTATATACATATATATAATGATAATATAGGTATATATAATAAAATATCATTTAAATGGCATAATGTTTCAATTAAAGTTATTGAATAATAATGTCTGTCGTGGATTTATTAAAGTGTCGATTATGTGCATTAATTTTCGCACGTTGAATTATATGTTAACAAATTTTCGAACTATTCATAAAGGAAACAAAGAGACCTTTGGTGCTGACAGGAGAATAAAAGGGAGCCATTGTTCGATGTGATGTTTGTGCGCAACAATACAAATGCATTTCCGATGATTAATCGTTTGACAGTATTGATTAATAGTCGATCAAAACATCGACCGTAATATAAATCCGTGAGAGACCTCAGGGTCTCGAGGCATCGACGACCGTATTAAGATGAAAAGGACGTTTAATCGGTACCGGATATGGGGTAGCGTTGCAGCATAGAATTTTAATTCATTCTTCTATTCGACGTTCCCACAGATGCTTTTCCTTCTTCCTTACACGAAACTTTCTGTACACGCACATCCATAATAACATTTATAATGATTAGAATGCATAATGTAAGTCGATAAATAAATTACTGAAATGAGTTGATTCAAAATAAATATATATGTATACCATATGCATATAATTTTTATATATAAAATCATATTTATATTTACATATATATTATATATATTATATATATATTATATAATTCAATCTTATTTATCTTATCATTTTTTGAATTATATATATATATATCATTTTTAATCTTCTGAAAACTATAGGAAGAGGATATAGAAGAAGATTAGAAATAGATATCGCTCTTTGCATATACAAATTATTATTACTTAGGAAATATTAGAGATTTTTATCGAATGTTCGAATAAAATTGAATCGATAAATCGTGAAAGTAGAAAGACTGGATCGCCGCTACTGGAATTAACGCTTTTTTTTTTACGTTTGCAAGGAATGCAGGACGATCATCGATCGTGCATATGAACGAGATCAAGAAGCCGTGTAAAATTTCTACGCTCGCGAGCAACGTCCGCTTCTTAAAAGCAAACCTTCTTTGACTGTAATCGTCCAGGCGAAACGAATACTTGCCATACATGTATCCTCTCGAGATTTATCATTGCTGTTAGTGATAAGAACAGATAAGAAAGAGTAAGACAAAATTTAACTATTTTTTTTTCAACGAACCTGACGTCCAGACGATTTAGCATATTACGATGGATTTCCTACTAGGAAGATATATATTTAAGATCGATGTGAAATCCAGTTGCCCTGGAGCAAATCGATCATGATATAATTTCTCGATCCTATGAGCCCAAATTAGCTTCCATCAATTTAATCCTACATTTCCATACCATTCCATTCTTTTTCTTTCTTTTTTATTTCTTTCGTTTTTTTTTCTTTGTTGCTATTCAACAAACAACCATTCCATCTTAATGGATTCATCTCCGAACGATAATAAACAAGGATCGAACGTAATCTGTCGTAATTATCATTCGTCACGGACAGCTCCTTCGTTCCTCTTAATAACTTCTTTATACACACGCAGACTCCTTTAACGATCTCGTCTATTATTTTTTTTCTTTTTTTTTTTTCAATCAACCGTCCTGTTTCGTCCCCCGTAACGAAACGTTCCACTTTCGTCTCTTTCGATCTACGAAAGTATTCTTCCATATATGTACGAGAGGCTTCGGTGTTCTTCTTACGATCTCTCTCTCTCTCTCTCTCTCTCTCTCTCTTTCTCTCTCTCTCTTTCTCTTTCTCTCTCTCTCTCTTTCTCTCTCATAGCTTCATTCGAACAAAATTTCAAGAAAGTTTCTTAGGAAGGAAGGACGAAAGTAAAATTTGCGTTCGGATTCTAATCACGCGAAGAGGTCGAGACGTGAAATCGTGTCGGGCGGTGGTTCTACCTTCTTTGCAACATATACATACATACAGACATACATAGATACATATATATATATATACATACATACATACATACATACATACATACATACATACATATATATACATACATATATACATACATACATATATACATACATACGTACATACATACATACATATACATATATTTCTTTTCTTATCGGCAAACTGGAAGAACCGTTGTTACACGTGCTCCGAAGAAAATCTATTCGAGACACGTCACTATACGCGCGTCGTCTTTGAAAGACATACAGGGACAGAACATCGCGTCCTTCGACGAGTCCGTCATTACCGGTGAACTGGTGGCTAACGAAAGAAAAACATGTCACCAGGTATATGTGCGTGTGTGTGTATACACATATATATGTATGTATATATGTACATATGTGTATATGTATACGTATATATATGTGTATATATATATATATATATATATATATATATATATATATATATATATATGGTCCGATGTTCTACTAACGGCGCCAAAGAGTAAGTAAGCTCTTGAGATGGCACGATGATGAAGTTTAAACGAGTCGTGCTAGAGAACTTTGTTTCTTTGCGCAATAACGTCTACTAAACGTTACCACGATTTGTTATATAGGGTGTCTCGATATTTACCTATCTTATTTGTTAACACATTAGATAGGTATATGCGACCAATAGAAAATTCCGTTTTTATTTGGTCTCCGTCTTTACTGCGAATAAAAACAATTTTAAATAAATCAGATTAATTTGTTTACATACGTGTCGTTTCGTTTTAGAACGTTGTTTAACTGATTTATTTTTATGAAAAATATCTTTACATTAAATTGTTGTACTGAATCTAATTGAGTTTTCTTTTTCCTATTTGTATATCGTATTTTGTAAAAATCGATACATTTCGATATGCTTATGCGGATTCTATCATATAATTGCATTTTGTAAAGAAATTTGTTTTCAATGAGATCACTCACTTTAATTAATTTAGAAATAATATATCTGTTACGTATTATAAGTATATTACAATTAATTTTTTCTCTTGCAATAAACGAAATCATTAAAAAATCCTTTTCTCAATAATTTCGAACTTTTAATAGTTATGAGTATAAATTAAGAAATTTCATTAAATTTGGACCACTTCAAACATTAGGTGAATTATAGCGGTTTAAAGTGTACTTTGCGTAATCATCAAAAATAACCTCCGTGGTAAGAGATTAATAAAGTACAAAATAACCCGCATATAATACGTTAACCTTGAGGAAATTGCGTTCTTAAATATTCGTTATAGAATCGCCTTGTTACAATTATTCAAAGATTATGTTATAAACTATTCGAATACATGACAAATGTTTATTTTCATCGAAATAGTTATAATTCGTATATAAAAAAAATTTCAATATTACATTTTTTCGATTGTTAGAAAAACATAAATCGTAAAAAAGAATTTTTGCATTTATACACCGAATTAATGGCAACCTTCGCAGGATTAATATGTTGATAACAAAGATAAGAAGTATTTATCTTGTTATATATAACCGTTCAATGAAAATAAATGAAAGACCCAAGTGTTCGTCGATATCTTTTTTCGTTTGTGTACAAATCGATTTTTTCCGTTTTGACGAAAATAAATCGAAACACCTTGTAAATGTATTTATCAACGATAATGTCATAACTAAGCCAGAAAAAATTTCTTTAATTTATTAACGATTCAGTACCATTGTTAAGAAAGGGAACAAACCTCGATCTAACGATAAGGATGAACGTTCGATATTGACCAACGAATCGGAACACGAAATGGGAAGAAAGTACACCTAAACACGATAATAATCTATCTAAAGAATACCTTATGTAATTTGCTTTGATGTTATGCAACAAGTGTATGTGCACGACAGTGGGATATATATATATACACATATATACGTATATATAATTTTTTAAGTATATAGAATTATGTAAGTGCGTGGTTAGAGATAAAAATATCAACCATAAGAGACCACAGGAGAGCGTTTCCTGTTAATGTATATTCGATATAATAATCTTTCCGAGACACGATCAACATTCTAGTATTAAAAGTATGTCGCGAAGAAAAAATTAATTTCTCTATCTCTCTCTCTCTTTTTTTCTTTTTTTTTTACTTTTTAATTTCATTTACGAGGAACACGAATGGCCGTATCTTTAAGAACGAGCATCGAACATAAATTTCATTTCAATTTTTTGCTAGCACGAAGATTATCATCTCGCTCGATCGTAAAAAAGAAAAAAAAAACGAAGGGAACGAAAAAGAAGAAGAAAACAAAAGAAAGAAAAAGGAAAAAGAAAAGATAATGTAATATGCATAAAGGAAGAGTGGGCGACCGATTTATATAATTTATCGGTAAGATGAACATCGTTCGACCGGTAGCAGAAGCATGTTAGCAATACATCACTATAATCGATGAGCATATCGTTGAATTCATATTATAGTGTGTTCTCTCGACTCTATCGTGTACCGAAAATTTTACGTACGGATAACTGGCAGGTGTTTATCGATATTATTACAATCAGACCGGAGAAATCGATAACGGCGATACATATACGTATCTTTCTTTCTCTCTCTCTTTCTTTCTCTCTATCTCTCTGTATCTCTATCTCTTTCTCTCTCTCTCTCTCTCTCTTGGAGGATACGTATTCCAATCTCTCGTTCTATTTCTGAAACAGCCAAGAGTGAGTACGTACGAACCCGATAAGACCCGCCCTTTTTCTCTGTAAATTCTTCAAAAAGTCAATATTGTATATCTACTTTATAATATAAGTATCGCAACCGATCGATAAGAATCCAGACTTTCAAAGAAACGTCAAAGAAACTGTCAAACCTTTAATAAAATCAAACTAATACGAGATTTCTTTTTCATCTTTCACGTTAATGAGTATCGTTTTATTGAGAGAAATGTCGATATTAATATCACGATATCTAGATACTCAGACAGATGTCTAGAGAACGTTGTTTAATCTGATAAATCCGTTTGAGAAATTTACATTGGATACTTTGAAAGGGCATGATTTCGATCTCTTAAAAATAAGACCCTCTCGAAACGTTACGCCTATGGTACGTGTAATAAGGTAATTACAATAACGAAGTAATTACCAAATTAATTGGAGTTCAAACGATTTCAAAGGTAGATCGATTCTTCAAGGAAGAAAATTAAGCGGTAGCGAATAGATCTTTACGTAGATAGGAGCCATAAAGATCAGCGAAACACGGACTCAAGTCTAAAGTATGTATGTACGTCCATTATGCTTCGATTACGAGTGTCTATCTTTCTCTCTTGCTCTCTCTCTTTCTATCTTCTCTTCGTCGATCTGACAAGACGCTTAGGTACATCGATATGTCTGGACGTTGGTATCGAGTACTCTCATTAGGACAGACAGACCTACGATGGGTGGACACCGGTAAACCGAGAAAGGCGATCGGTCATTACGACACCTCGGTAATTAACTCCGATCGGGTTCGACCACGTGTACTCGTATCCTATCTTCTTATACACGATGATTTAAGAAGCAGAAGAGAAGAGGATACTGGTTACAAGAACGTAAAGTTCTTACTTCGATATGTCATGTTTGTGTATTATTATATATATATTATATATACATATATATGTATATTATTATTTTATATAATATATATGTATATAATTTTGAATTAAATCAAGGATATATATATATGTATGTATATATATACACCTATATTATTTTAAACTTGATGATAATCGTGATATTGAAAAACTTACGTTCGATGCACATAAATTACTGAATATATATATATATATATATATATATATATATATAATTTTGAATTAAATCAAGGATATATATATATATATATATATATATATGTATATATATATACCTATATAATTTTAAACTTGACGATGATCATGATATTGAAAAACTTACGTTCGATGCACATATATTATTGAATATATATATTATTTTGAATTAAATCAAGGATATAATACATTATAATATGGAATTTTAATGCCAAAAGTCAAGTATTATTAAAAACTACGATAATTCATAGATGCAATCAACGCGAAAGGAAGTAGATTGCTTTGCTAATGATGAATATTAATTCCTTTTTTGTTCTTCTTTTTTCTTGAGAAATTATAGGCGGAAGGAAACGTCATATAAAGATTCTACTGTGTCCAATGATCGACGGATGGATAAGGGACTATATTCGCCTAATTAAAAACGATAAGAGATATATCGATAGAGTTGATTACGATTTATAGATCGAATCAATGTTTCATTCTATCCGCCGGATATGAAATGTACTAAGATGAATTAACATAGTCAAATATTATGACAGAAACTAATTGAACCAATATATTGTTTACGAAGAGTCGTTAATAAATGATATGTAACAGGTGTTATGCAAAATAATCGTTAATTATAATATAGACTAATCTCTTAATATTTGTCCGACGAAATTAAACTTTTATCTCGCTTTTATAGATTTTTCGAATCTTCAAGGTGAACGTTCTTTTCAAAAAAAATTCCATTAAAGTAAAGATAACAACGTATTTTTAATCGTTCGTAATATCTTTTGAAAATCACGTATAGCTTCGTCTGTTATAAAATGGAATTGAGTCGATTATTGAAGTGAATTAAGAATGTATGGGGTTAAACTATAGATACTATGTGATTAATTTCTTTATTTTATTTTTGTAAACGCTTTCCTTCGTCTTCAGAATCGTGCTCTCTTATATATATGCGTGTGTGTATGTGTTTTGAAAAAAAAGAAAAGAAAACAAAAAATTAAGAAGTTGTAGCCGATTTAATTATTATAAATCTCTCTTCTACTTTAAGAAGCCTAATCTCTATATAAAAGTATACGAGTCGAATGAATAAGAAAAATGAAACGAAGATGAGGATAAAAATGGTCAAAAATACTTTGTATTTACTTTCAAAGTGAAATCTATTTAAAATAGAGACACGAGGGGACAATTAAGGTGACAAAGTCGGTTTTTAACTGTATAAGAATGGACCATGACCGAAAATGGAAAGCACCGACTTCTGTCTCATGTTTCTTTCTTCCTGTTTGTCAAATCGTAAAGTGTTTTTTAAAGTCGAATTGTGATAGCACTTCGGACACTTTTAAATGATCGAGTCTTCCTTGAATTTTGTGCCTATACAGTGAATACGACAACAAAGGATTGGTGCCTTATTAAATAAACGGAAGTTCATCGTTTTCTTTGATCGTTCATTTCAATTACGAGTCCATTAAGAAATCGTGTATACATACATACACACACACACATATATATATATACACATATATTATATATATACATATATACATATATATATATATACGTATATATATATATAAATCTATCTATATATATAAATATATATATATATCAACATACATATATATTCTTAAATATGGGTTCATCTTCGAACATACGTAAACATGTTTTGTGTAAAACACGTTTGGTGTCCGAGTGAAACTTGGCGTTGTCCGACGTGTATTTTAAAAGTAGGTGACCTTGGTTCACTTGCGATTTCGAAAAGCGTTTCACGGCTTTGGCCAAATCATCTGTGCCATCAAATGGATCGTTGTTACGATAAAAAGGCTACTTTATACTTCCTGCATAATGATTGAAGCTTTCAGATAGAATGGCTTTTATCGAGATAAAAAGATGGCGTAAGGAAATATGTTTTCAACTGAAATCAATTGTTTTTTTTTCATTTCTTTTTTATTTTTATTTTCCTCCATCGATCTTAGCGGTTAAAGTTCCGTTGCGCATGGAAAGTGTACTTCGTAGAGACCACTTTTGCGGGCAGTTCGATATTCGATGTTGAAAAAGTTAAGAATACAGTTATTGATAACCGAACAAGTAAAGTTAGTACTTGTAATGGAAAATGGGAAAGCTATATAATTTGTAATATTTCACAAGATTATTGTCAATGAAACAAATTGTAATGTAAAATAAATTTTTGTTTAAATTGCGATCTTCCATTTTATGTCATTATAATACGTCAATCTTTCTCTTCTATTTAGTATACTCTTTTAAATTGTTATATTCAGTATTATTATATATTTGTGATTGGCCCAGAATGATAAGATGTATTCTGTATATTGTGATTAAAGAAAATCACATCAGAATTTTTCATTTGATCATATGTTATCTGATCCTTGAAGTGGAAATTCATCCTTATGTATTAAGACATAATTCGAAGAAAGTAAATAAATTTATTATTAATTTCACTTTCTTTGATTACTTGCCTATATTGTAATTTATAATCGAAAAAAGAATCGACTAAAGATCACTTAAGCGTGATTTCATCCTAGAAATTCTTGAATGAGTGAAAAGAATGCACTACTTTAAAAGAAGTTAAAAGATGTTATCATTTCATTATTGTGCGAAGAAGAAGAGAAAAGAAAAAGAAATATCCTGACTTCACCTAATTTGTAGAACAAAGAGAGTAAAAGGAGAATTTCGCATATTATTTGAAGAATTTATTAAGCTAGATTTAAAATGTTTCTCATATTTCAGTAGGAGTTAGGAGAAATTTATAATGTTGCTCGTACAAAGAGTAAAAATAAGCAATAAAAAAAATTACTACTCAACTCCATCTTTAATGATTAAATCGATTCTGCCTATTTCGTTTTATAGAGCAATATATATTCCTTTTTAGGTAACAAAGGTTTCACGATCTGATTAAAAAAAAAAAAAAAAACAAAAGATCAAACGAGATATAACGAGATATAAATTTACTAACAATCAAGATTAATATTTAAATTGTCAAGATTGATGTTGTATAATTTTTTAAGACGCGAGAGAAAAAAAAGGAAGATAATATTCTACAAGGACACACATCTATTTCTCGCAACGTAAAAACGTCAGTTCACGAAAGATGTCGAGGACAAGGACGATCGTTTTATCGATAGACGAAAGATCGATCTTCGCGAATCACGAGTATAAAGTTCGTAGAAATCGCGTGTCTGTCGATCGGACGACTCGTCGGCACGAGTAAGAGGATAATTACGCTCTACGTTTGCGCGCGTAATGCGTCGTGAATTATCCGGTTTTACGATCATGAAATTATAAGTGTATATAAGTACGAAGATTTATGATAGCTTTGAAGAAAGGCGTTATTGTTTGCTTTCCTTTAGTGCTGGTAAAAAGATTAATGATTCCGATGAAATTTTAGACTTTAATTAGTTGACGTAACGAATCTTATGATCCTGTTTGCTTTTCCTTTTTTCTCAATATCAAGACTTTTGTTTTCTTTCGTATAATAGAAATTGCATTGAATTTATTTCTGTTAAAGATACAATTTAGAGATTTGAAAAAGATTATAAATTATAAAAAGAAAAATTGAAAGGTATATAATATTTTCCTGTTAAAAATATATTATTATTATTTTCCTTTATTTCTTTCTTTCTTTTTTTTATTTATTTTTGTCAGCATTTCTTTTTCTCCGCATAATAATAAAATGATAATTATTTTCTTAAAAACTGTCTATTTAAAACATTTAATGTATTACTGACTAAAAAATCGAGAACGATTGCTTTTCGTTTTTAAATTAGACAAAAGATCAAAATAGAATGTATTATATCAACATTGTAACATACTATATATATACACATATCACTTTTTATTTTTTATTAAAAATAAGAAACAATCAATACATTTATCTTTTAACCGTGAATATAAATATACGTATTTATGAAAATTGTTACTTATTATTTTTTATTATATAAATGACGAACAAAAACGATTTATATATTTTTCTTTAATCGCAAAAAACTTGAAATATTCGTTGCTACGAGTTTTCCTTGATTATAATATAAGATTGAGAACGCATCGGTATGAAATTTCTACGGACATATTTAACATATGTATGTACGTAAGACGTAAAAAGCATATATCGAAGACAAGCAAAATTAGCTTATGCCACTCTTGTTCTCATCGAGTGGAATACATTTTTATGACGATAGTCATTACAAAGTCACTATATGTACGTCGTACGAACGACGGATGGACGGATGTATGTATACCGGAGCACGTTCCGTCCAGGAATGAAATTCGGGTCGAGCTCTCGATTCTTCATCCATTCGTATTTACTGTTGAAGGAAAACTGGGACTCGTTGCGATTTGGGAACGAAACTTTCCTCGGATGAATTGACCCGAAGGAAAAGGTTCCTAAATGAATCGTCCTCGTGATCGTGTACATTCGCTCTATAACCGTCGATACTAATTAACGTTACATCGTACGAGAGACCTTCAGATAGAGAGGAGAAGTCTAATGTACAATATTTATACGAAGGAACGACGATGAAAGTTCGACGAAATCGAGGACATCCTGAGAAATTACGTAAAAATGTAAACTGTAATCTAAGATCGTCCGTACCTTTTAATTATTTTCACTCTCGAATCAGCTCTTTTTCAATGATTTTCTCTATTTTCAATGGATTATAGAATAATATAGGAGGTAAACATTTTTTTCAATGTTAATTTCGAAGGAAAGTTTTTTTTATATGAGAGATGTTTCTTTAACTTTTAAACAATACAGTATAAAATAGATTTATAATGTATTATCATAAAAAATATATTATAATATAGGAAATGGTATACTTTATAATATATATAGAAGAAAGTTGTCAAAATTATAACGATTAAGATATTTTATATTAGATTTCTTATTTGATAAAAATGTAGATGCAAATTAATGTTAAGTATTGTAATTGGATGTCTAAGATATTTATTACATGTTGAAAGTTTTTTCAATAATAAATTAATTTATTACATAAATTTATATATATATATATAAAAGTTTATATAACAAATTAATTCTATAAAAATATTTATATAATAAAAATATTATTATAATATAATATATAAATATTTATATTTATATTTTTATTTATATAAAATAAATAAATATATATATATATATATATATATATATATATATAAGTAATTGTTCACTTCAAAACTATCTATTTAAGTTTTCAATATAGATGAAACTGCTTGCACAAATCGTATTCTCCTTTAAAATTAGTAAAGTAGTAAATTTGTAAATGTAAATAATATAAAATATGATTGAATGAAGGATTTATCTACTATTATATTTTTTATTCATTATCTAGATTCAACGATTTGCGCCCTGGCAGAAGAAGTTTCTCGTCTACAAGCGACCTACTTTCGGACGAATAATTCATGCAAGTTGGAAAAATTTTGAATGATGTCAAAGCTAACGAAGAAAACGGTAGCACGATGAAAAAGATTCTGAAAATGTAACGTATAAATTAACTCGAATAAATCATTTCACCGAAAGAGATATTTCCGGCAAGAGTGGCAATCTCGAGCAAAACGAAATACGTGTCGTGGATGTCACGGAGTGAGCGACGTCGTGCGAGATAGTCGATCTACGACCAAAACGAGAGATTCCGGAATAAAACGTGACGTTTCGTAAGCTCTCGCGATAAATCCACTTGATTTAATCACACGGTTCATCTGAGAGTAATCTGAAAACTTTTCGAATTACATGGTAAACATATCGAATTATAAATCTATTCGTTGACATTTATTCTAATAAATACAAGGTTTCGCCAAGAGGACCAACAGCGAAATTCAAATGGAAATAAATTAAAATAAGACGCATAACGTGTTTGACAAATTTACGAAATCTTTAAATATTCAGCTGGCACGTATAAAGAAGAATTACGTTTATTAGATCGTATCCAAATTTACATACAAGATATACATCATAATTATACATATAAAATCATAATATATAGATAATAACGTTGAGAAAAAAAATTGAAAGTAATCTTTTGTTTATGTTTTTAACATTTCTATCATTGTAATATTTCTATATTGCTATATTCTTTAATATATCACAAAAAATCCAATAGATGATCATTATCCGTTTTACAAAATACTTAAAAAGTCGCATATACAACAATAAACGTTTCAACCTTTGTAAGAATATTTAAAACAGTCATGGATATTAATGTGAACTTAATCGAAACTTCTTTTATGCGAATAATAAAATTAGAATTCACCAAAAATGTTTATCTATAAAAAACTTTATACGTAATTTATTTTTACGTATGTAAATTCATACGTGTTTGAGTAAACGCGTATTGATCTAAGAGATGATTAATTCGTGTAACATACAATTTTCACATTTATTCGAATTAAATAATTCTAGAGTATACGGCAAAAAGCCTTTGTCTTGGAAAACATGAAAACGAACGACAAACCAACGTTTATGGCGTGGGAAGAAAAGACTGCTTATCGAGTTATCGGAGACACCCGCATCGCGGTGTGCCGTTTATGCTTTGTTATCAGTCAGCTAGCATACATACATAGCGTTCTTACATCGCAGTTGATATATTCAAACGTATTTGTCCATTCGTAGCTGTCAAATCCCGTTCGATTCACCGTTCTATGTTATCAATCAATGATATAAAAAATGGATTAAAAAAATATATATATACATAGGGGTTGAAGATCAGGTATAGGTATCTGTACAGGTTAAATGATTTTAAAAATCAATTATTCATTTCAATTAGATTGTTAATCTCATAGTTAAAGTAATCATTGGAAAAAAATTTAATTTGAAAAAAAAAGAAAGATTGAGAAAAGTCACGAAATCGATATTTAAAATTATCTAGATATAATGCTTGTGCCTGATGTTGTATAATTATGAATTCTACATATGTGATTGAATGATCGAGGAGTTAATAAACAGAGAAAATTTAGATAAAATAAGAGTCGTGAGATAGTTGTAAACATACAGACGAGATTATTTTAGATGAATTAACATAGAAATGCTCGTAAAATATGCTCGATTTATCCGATTATCACGATCTTTAGTGATGTTATGCCGTGAAATGTGCCGTGACGAAATGAGGTAGGTAGGTAGGAAAATCATAAAAGAGCTTTGCATAACTTATATCTTCGTGAAACGATCATATTTTAGAAAGAGAGAGACAGGGAGAGAGAGAGAGAGAGAGAAAGAGAGACAGAGAGAAATGGATAGAGAAATAAAAGGAGAAATAAAAAGAAAGAGAAAAAGAGAAAGATAAAAGAGAGAGAGAGAGATAGAGACGTCTTCTAAATAACGAAAAAGTTTTACGGACCAAAGCCATCGCGTACGCATCAACCCACTTTCACGCTTGGCCAAATGACGATGGCGTTTTGATTGGCAATTTTCAAGTATCCGATTATCCACTATGTTTATGCTTTAAAGTTAAACGTGTGAAACTCCTGCCAGTAGATACCTCTATGCTAATCGCGTGAAACTATTTCCGTTGCTGACGTTCGACCGGATAACGTTCGGCTAACATAAGCGAAATACGAAGAAAATAGCCCAATAAAACGATTATCGTTTAGAAACTCGTCTTGAGATATAAGAAACATATAGTGTTGTAGTTAAACAGCGAAAGTGTCTTTGAACGTGATGTTCGTCTTGTAAAGATTGCACCTTCTATCAAGGTTATCTCAGTTACGATGATATCGATATTATCATTTCTTTTAATTATATTATCGTATAACTTAACTCGAATGCGGTATGATGATTTAATGTATTTTTCTTTATATTAAATTTTATTTGCCTAACTATATTTCTATGTGTGTTTTTTTTCCTTTTTTAATTATTATCTTTTAAATATTATTTAGGTAAAATTGTATCAGATAATTCAAAATTACAGAATAATGCAGGACAATGCAGTTGAGATTTTATTTACATAAATATGTTAAATAATATTTCAAATATAATATAGAAAATATTGATTCTTCTATTGTATTTGTATATATTCAAAATGTAAACACTCTTCTTCATGCAAATTTATTTATATTATTATCAATTATTAGAATAAATATGAACGATCATAAAAGAAGAGTGAATAAATGAAATTCGTCCGATCGAATTGAATTGTATCTTAATCTATATATCTTTTTAAATATTTAAATAAGAGTAAAATTAATGAATTAACGGCCAACATTAATTAGCAATGTTCACATCCAGTTTATATGATATTCAAAGAATATCATAAAAAGATAATAGAAAATATCGATCAGGCTTAATACCAATAAAAGAAATATTGAATTTGTATTAATAAAATTATCTGGGTTTTCTAACGCAAGAGATAATATTGAGAGATAAAAACAATATTACTCGAGATAAGGGACATTGAAAAGTAACACGATAATCGATAGAAAGTTTCATGAAAATATCCGATCAATTTCTAAAACGATTTGCTATCCTTCTATGATCGCTTTTATAACCATCTCATGCTTTCGAATAAATTTTTTAACAGAGGAGGGGGGAGGATCGTAGATGCCAAGAAGCAAAGCAATGAACGTCACTAAAAATATTTGACCTTTTGTTTTTTTTTCTTTTTTTGTTTTTTCGAATTGCAACGTTGACGTGAATTAAAAAAAAAAGAATAAGTGTCATAACGATCGCCGCTCTACGACCTATTTGTACGCCAGTCACGGAACTACCAATACCGGTCTAAAGCCTCCTGCGTGAGCGAAGGTAGACGAGTACGACGCTAGTTCGTTTACGCATTCAAATTGCTTGCGTTATTATACTCGTACAAGAGATAAAAATAATGAAAAAAACGTAAGCCGATCGAATAGCGTTTGCTCTTAAAGAAATTTTTCTGAATTGATTTAGCTGAACTTGCAATTACGAAAAGAAACGTTCGTTTTCGCGTTAAATCGCTTGCTTTCTTCATTATATTCGTAACGGAGATAAAAATGATGAAATCAGAAAAAAAATTGCGAAACTATTTAAAACTATCTACTTATTCAAAAGATTCCCCTTACTTGTTTTGTTAAATTTTTGTTAGAAAAAGAAATGTTTGTTGGTGGCTTTAGAAACGTTTGTTGGTATGTTTAAAAACGCTTGTATTATTGTATTCGTATCTAACGATTTTTAAATAAAATTAAAATACAATTGAAAGATAATGTAATAAATCTGATATAATTTATATAAAATATAATATAATAATATAATTTTTAGAAAATATAATAAAAAAAAAAAACGTTTGTTGGAAACACTTGTATTATTATATTGTATGTATCTAACGATTTTTAGATAAAAATAAGATATAAAAGTGGAATTAATCGATTATTGAAAATTATTCGCACGTATAAAAATCATTTTATTTGATGTTTGGAAAGTAAGGGGACCGAGTAATAAGTGTGTTAATCCCCGGATCGTTCGAAGGATGCAACCGTGAAGGATGATGAGAAGATCGCGTCCTTGTCAGAGAGAGGAAGGAGGGGAAAGAACGTTTTGTTTGGTTGCTTGCGGCTAACTCGTATCGCGTTGCGGAATGGTGCAGTCGTATGATTCACTCGGGTCGAGACCTCATGTCCGACCGGTTGTTGCTCGAGCAAACGATAACGGTTCGAGACTCGATTAATACGTAATCCCTTAATTGGCAAACGACACGTGAACGCGCTATTTTCTTTGCGTCAACTTGAATTCGCGGAAGCGTATCCTCTGATCGTTCTTCTTCCCACAGAGAATATATCGCGTATAGATTTCAACGGAAAGTGTCGGACGAGAATCGAAAAGCAATCTCGAAAGCATTTAAATTTGACAGGTTAGCGCCCACTCGTAAAGTCGTTCATCATATATTACGAGAATAATACGTGTAATAAGAGAAGACTGGTATTGTCTTGCTTTAATTTATTATCATTATGTTATGGTTGAGAGTTCGACCGTAAGATCGATCGACTTAATTTAAATAGAATGAAAAATCTGTGAATGATAGCAAGTACATTTTTCTACGTAGATATAATGCACATATATGTAGATATTTATATATAATATTGATACACGTTTAATAAATAATATATATGATTATACCAATGGTAATGCATGTTGGGTAGCAAATAAATAAAATATAAATTAAGAAAAAATACATATTAATTCAAGAAAAAAATATCAACTGAAATAAAAATTGTTACTGCATTTAATAATGTGCATAAATGTTAATGATTAGTAGTTTGATGATGTATTCAATATTTTTTTGCAATTTTTATACAAATTGCATCACGCAAAAGATCATAGCAAGGAAAAAAGTTACTTCAGAATTATTGAAGATTTATCTTTAATGATCATGTAAATTTATCCTAAAAACATTTAAGTTAATTACATGTATCCAATATTATTAATATTGAATTTATAGGATTCAGCACACGAGGTTATTTTATTTTCACTTTTTTTTTTTTTTAATACAAATATGAACATCCATGACGATTTTTTTACGTAAATTTCTGTACGTAATCAACAACGGAGATAATATATTTATAAAAAATACTTGTTACATATAAATTATAATGTGATACAGATTACTGTTTTACAATTGTCTCGATGCAACGTAACGCAATTAAATACTACAATATATGAGACATTACGAAACTATACTATACTACACAATTCTACAGAACAGTAGATATATGACACTATACGACATTATCCGAGTTAACAATGCAAATGAATCGCCTGGTCTTCTATAGCTTCCTAAAAATCATTCACTCATACATTAATACCTCTACATGTTAACACCAATACCAACATTCTGATTGACCTCGGAACATATTTACCCTACACGCGCACCCAGTTTCATCTATAAATGACAAATTCTATTATTCATTCTATACAATGGTCACAGGAAACAATGTCAAAGTAATGTTAATTTCTTAAACTTTATTATTATTCAGTTCAATTTTTTTTATTTTATACGATATGATATAGATTTTATTCTACATGACATCATATTAGTGTCAATACATAAAATACCAAGCGAGTTGACCCGTATGAAAAAGTGACTCACGTCGTTGATGATACTCCTACTACTAATGCCAGGGTCGAAGTCGTTTGTCGAATTGTTTCGCGGAATTTTATTTCACGAGCAGATAAGTTAAGAATGCGAATGGTGTCGCCTCTACTTGTCGTCCGAAGGACAAAGGATTATACGGGCGACAGTACGAACGCGTTGTATTCATAAACATGGATCTGATCGATCACTCTAGCGTACTCGAATTATCTCGAATGAGAAATGTTAAAGGGAGGAAATAATAATTACTTGTTACTCCCCCCCCCTTCTCTTTCTCAAACTATTAATTATACAGATCCGGGAGAAGTTTCTGTTTCTTTTTTTTTCCTTTCTTTTTAATTCGTTTTCATTTTTCCGGTTTCGACATGTTCGATCTCGACTCATTTATATTTGGAAACAAAAATAGGAAAAAAGAAATAAAGTCATTCGGGATGCACGATGAAAGGATATAATGAAATTCAGAGAGTTCGTTCGGACGGAAAGAAATATAGCCTTCGATATCAAGGACGATTGTAAGAACTTGTCCTTTTCTCTCTTTAGTTCCTTTCTTTCTTTCTTTCTTTCTTCCTTTCTTTCTCTCTTTCGTTCGAGTATGTATAGAGCAGATCGCAGACGTCACGAGAAGAACTCGAAAGAGAGGAACTCGATATCCGAGAAGGCAATCGCCTTTCCGTAGGAGATCGGAGTAGGAGGAGAACAATAAACTTAATGAAGGCCCATGCCGACTCGAGGTGAGCTTGTGGAAGTCGCCCACGCGTTTCTTCTTTTCTCCTTTTCCTTTTCTTTTTTTCTTCTTTTTTCTTTGTTTCTTTTTGTAGAACGCGGCGCGAGAGAAACGTCAGCCGCCGTATAGTTTCGTTGTTGGATAAAACGAAAAAGATCGATAAACGCGTAAGTCCGATCAACCTTCGATCTTCTCTCTTTTGAATTGATTATATTGGACGATCGATTTAAGAATAACACGAGAAAGCTTCGTGATTCGAATTTACCCTTACGTTCTTGATGATTCAGAATCGTCCGCCGACGTAAAGATCGAGGATCGAGATTCTACGGATCCTCTTCGGAGTTTAAAGACCGGAGAAAGGAGATTACGGACGTCAGTGTCGAGAAAAGAATGGGCTATTGAAACGAAGCTGGAAGGTGCTACCTGAATTCGCTCGATCGAACGCATCTCTTTCTTTCTTTCTTTTTCTCTCTGTCTCTCTCTCTCTCTCTCTCGGGATTTTTTTATGAATTGAGGCTAGTCGAGCACTTTCGCGTGGGCCGTGCCATACCAAAAGCGTTTGCCGACTTTGAGATGGAAACTGGATTCTCCGTTATTCGCGGTAATGTTCGCCGAACGATCGTGTACGGTGGATCGAGATCGTTCGCGTACGATTTCTTCAAGTTATTAATACCTTCGTTTATATCCGATTAAAATGTAAAAAAGTTTTACCGTTATGATTTTGCTTGATCGTATCAAAGATACGGATTATGTCACGATCAATCACGAAGGACAGGATGCACGGGGTCGTAGATTGTAACAGCTCGCCATTTCGAAATCAGAGCTTAGATGAGTCTGACTTAGCGTTACATTCGCATACCATACATTCTCGCCTTTTAACACTCGTCGTTCCAGTTTTACTTTTCTCGCAATTCGCGCTCACCATGACGTGGACTATAACGAGTAATCCGTTCTACCTTTCTATACGCTAGATTGTAGAAAAGAGAACGAGAGCAATTGTAAGAAATAAGAAAGAGAAGAAGGAAAAAGAAGATAGAGAGAGAGAGAGAGAGAGAGAGAAGAAACAAGTGAGCATTATAAGAAAAATAAAATAACGTGCAATTGAAATATAGAAAATCTATTGTATAATATTTTGATCGAGTAAAAACGAAAGAAGGTATAATTTTGAAAGTATATATTTCAAAAGTAAAAACGTGAATCGTGATACCAATGAGAATACACGACTATGTATCCACGTAATCTTGTTCGTAGCAATGCAAAGTGTTTGCCAAGCGGTAAGGAACAGCTGTGGCGACAGATGTCGAGATCTCGATCGTTGGTTGCATCGATTTCAAGCTACGTATTTGTAACTATAGAGCAAACGTAATGTGAATATTTACCATAGAGACGATCGTGTTCCTCTTTCGATATTATTTTTCAAACGGACATTTGAATAAAGATAAGCAACTTAAATTATCTCCAAGAGAAAACGATCTCGACGATCAAAAATGAAAGTACTTTCTAATATGGATTACACATAATAATGTCATAATAAACAAATCTATCGTTTTGTAGTTACAAGGAGTCGGTAAAGAAGTGAAGATTCTTAATGAAAATATTGTGCTCGTTTGAGAAATCAACGTTGAACCGGTTGATGAAGAGTAATTGCGAAGCGTTCTGCCAATCGTGGGAAACTGTTGCTATTACATCGTGCAAACGTTGATCCATTTCGAAGATATTAAGGTTTAGAGTGGATGCTGTATTAACGATTTTATCTTTGCGAGAAGAAAATTAATGAAGATCCGGTAATAATCTGCTTTTTCCAAAGAAAACGAAACGATATTGAAGAAAACGTCATAGAAAAATGATCGTTGAGATTATTACGATTGTTTTTCCGCGATCTTATTGCATGTTCTTTAATTTGAAGCTAGATTCACCAAGGGAGATCTGTTTTTACGGAGAAAAATGAAAATAAAAAAAATCAGAGAATAAGAAAATAAAAAACAATAAAATGTTTCATGATAATAAGTAAAATGCTAAGATAATAAGACCGGTAGCTACCGTGCTGAGATAATGACAATAAATGAAGCAAGAGGAGAAGAAAGGAGAAAGATAGAAATATTCGGAAAGAGAGAGAGAGAGAGAGAGAGAGAGAAGAGATTGGAAGTTAACCACCGCAGATGGAAAAGTAATGGAGCGACATGTAAAAAAGCGATGGATGATGAGAACTAGGCGGTAGTTTCGAGGTGTCGGAAGACAAAGGATAACGGAAAAGATGGATTTTTAAGGTAAGTAATGGAGGCGGCGAAGCGGATATAAAGGAGTCGAAGTGAGCATCAGCCGAGGAAAAAGAATCCGACATAGTTAACGGTTGTAATCCGAAAGGGCATGCTGCTTAACGCCTTAAAAGAACGTTTCGCTTTGCCACCTTAAAAGAACATTCGACCTTATGCTCGGTAGACTACCTAGAACTAACCTTCCGCAAACTCATCGAAGATGTGCCGTACGTGACATAGCTTTTTCTTACGAGAGATTATTTCATTGATATTGTATGTTGTCGAACATAATCGAAAGTAAATAATGCTTCGATAAATCTTTTTTTTCTTTCTTTCTTTTCTTTTCTTTTTTTTTTATATGTATGCATATATATATATATATATATATATATATATATATATATATATATATATATAATAAATCGAAGAAATGATCGAATGTATTCTTAAGTGGATTTAAAAAGAATAAGTGGATACAGATTGTTCTTTTTCCATATTTACAGCTGTATTAGATACGATCCAGATTAAAAGAATATAAATGATTGCACATCAATTTGGATTATCGTTTATGTGACAGTTTTAGTGAATCGAGGATTACGTTTGAAAGCTTGCAGATAATGATATTATATGTATATAAAAAAATAAATAAGACGTAAGAAGTCTTAAAAAAGACGATCTCTTCTTCCGACAAACGAAAGAAAAAAATTCCCATCGTCCCGTCGTAGAAGTTTCATCTCTATGACTTGACTTCGACTAATTCCATCTCGTCTAAGAACTCAATTTCGCTGTAGCAATTACGACGCGGTAAATGATTCTTCTTCTGGCATTCCTCGCTAATGACAAAGAGGGAAAGAAGCCGAGAGGACAGCTTCGTCTACTGATACCAGTCTTCGATGCAGTCGGAGCCTGTGCTCGATTTCTTAGAAACCGATGCTCGATTGATTTTTCTAATAAAAAGCTTCTGTTATCTTCTTTTATTCTCCTCGCGGAATCATAATTATTATTTTATGATGTTTTTTCTGTTATATAAGTTCTAAATAAATAGATATGTTAACTATTACATTTACAAATGCGAATACTTTATTCATGTGATGTATTCATTGATATTTAGCATGATAAAAATAACATCATGAAATGAATGTTTATAATGTTATTTATTTTAAGTTGTTAATATTGTATTCGTCTATTTTTCAATTACAAATTGATTTTAATTTAATTGAGATTAAATAACATTTAATTTGAAATTAATTAAATTGTTAGTTCCTTATTGTGCTTTTATATATGTATATAGATTAATATGAAAACGTTATTCAACGATCATTTTATGTCGATTATATATGTATTCGAATAGATATGTAAACTATTACATTTATAAATGCGAATGTTTATTGAATGTTTATTCACTTTATGATGTTATTTATTTTCAGATGATAATGTGTTTGTCTATAATATTTTTCAATTAATTTCATTTCATTTGAAATTAAATAAGACGTTGTCGGTTGTCATTTCCTTGTTGTACTTTCATATACATCGATTAATATAAGCGCGTTATAAACGATTATTTTATTTTAATTATATATCGATTAGTTTATTATTTATAAAATAAATTAACGTCATCAAAAATACATTATTCAATCGAATTGAATACTTATGAAGACTTTCTCTTTGTTGTTAATAAAACAAATTTAATAGTACATAAAAAGGATCTTTTATTTAATCTTATTTTATTGATATTTTCATTCACAAACTGACTACATTTAATTTTTACAATACTGATTGATTGCATGTCTTACATTATTATACTTAGTTCTTCTAAATTATTTCTTTCTTAATAATCGAACATGTGTCTTTAATCAATCTACTATTACAATTTCTAATACTAAATAGCGTGAAATTTTATATCGGATAAAAAAGTATAAGTGTTACGATTTTTGCAACTCTCCCGTAGGTAATAGAAAAAGTATTAAAGACGAGAAAAAATAGTTAAGCGAACTTATAATTAGTATCGTCTCTCGATGTTTTCGTCCGTGAAACTTGCTTTCTCTCTACGGAAGGGAATTCGAAACGTCGACTTTTCCGGCACGAACGATCTCGCCACCAAATCAACTGTCTCTCCCTCTCTCTTTCGTAGCTCACGAGCACTAGGAGAGCCCCTTTTGAAAGGCACCATAAATCAAGCGGAAAGTCATAGGACGACGGACTCGTCGCGCCGTAAATCGTGGAACGTCTTTATCGCGCGGAAATACGCATCGTTCGTTTCGTTCTCGCGAATCGATTTCGCTTCCTCCCAAAGCAAAGCGGACACGTTGTTGCTTCGCGCAGCTTTTAAAACTCGTCGATGATTTTTACGTTTGAACTGAAAGAGATATTTTATGATAGGAACATACGATTCGCGTAAGGATGACAATCATGAATAGAAAAATATGTTATATGATCGCTATACGACGGTTATCGTTTAACGTATTATAATAACGCATCGTCACGATGACGTTTTTTTTTTTTTAACATATCAAGTTTTCTTCCTTGTCACGAGATAAATATGCACGAGCGAGTATCATTAAAAGTAATTACTTTTTCAATTTTCTTCGCGCTTCTTGTTTCTTTGTTCGAACAAAAAAAAATACAATGTAGCACCGTCGTCGTTTCCAGTGAAAGCCTCGAACGTTGATTTATGAATTTTATTGCCATACTGTTTACCTATCAGCTTATTCGAGGAGATCGTGAGTTTTATTGGAAAATATTCAGACAAATATGTCTATGGTAGATTGTCGCGTGGCGATATGAGCAAGTAGTGTTATGTTTTTGTTTCTCCTATAATTTATTTAGAGCTTATTTAGAGAGTCAGTCAAAGTCAAGTCGTAACTGTATAAGTGACCAGTGAGCGTCGAGAAAGATTTAGTTTTGTTTCCTTTTCAACTTTCCTTATATCAACTAACGTGTAATTATATCTATTTTATTTTGAATAAAATATATGTTAATCCTCTTGTATCCTACCACCATGCAACTGCAAACCCGCAAACGGTACATTTCTGTATTTTTAAAAGTTTCATTTCATTCCATCTTAAGAGAAAAACTTAATTATTGTTTCATATCTGAAGTTCGTCATGTTTTTTTTTTCTAAGTATAAACTACATTTAATATGGTATAATTATGCCAGTACAAATATAATACTAAAACTTTCACATTGTATCTGTAATATTTTTGTAGACGTAAGAACGAGAAAAAAAGAGAACTGGTTTATAGAAGGTTAATCAAGACTGACGTCGATTGAATAAAAATCTAATGAATTTATTTGAAGTTTGCGAAGCATACGAGGAAGTCGTATCGTCGATCGAGAGGAAAATAATGTAGAGCTATGAGTTCGATGCCATTGCGATGTTGTTGAAAAAAAATAAAAGAAAGAGAAAAAAGAAAAACAAAAAAGAAAAAGTAAATAAAAAAAGGGGGAAAAAAAAGGAAAAGATGCCGTAACGATCATTAACGTTGGTACGAAGGCTTTGCTTACGTAGAGAGATTTACACGACTTTGCACGCTCGAACGTAAACTCTTCTTCGGAGAACAAACGGGTCCATGAGTAAAGAACACGAGGCTACTAACACACTCGACATGGCGACGCGAATGTAGAACGCATGGCTCCTTTCTATACGCGTCTCGAGTGGTAAAAACGAGACTCCTCTCAAGAAATAAACGTTCGATTTTCGATCCAGATCGTTGAGCTCTTATGTGACGGTTATCGGTAAGTTTAAATAAATATTTGTAAAATACTTGAGAGAGAGAGAGAGAGAGAGAGAGGAGAGAGAGAGAGAGAGAGAGACTTAGAATTGAGAAGATATATATTTATTTTGATTTGTGTACAAAATGTTCGTTGTATATATAGAGAATAAATCAAATTTTACGATAGGCTAATGTTTCTTAAGTGATTTTAAAAATCGATTACTATTTCTCATGATTTATTAGGTACTTAATTAAGCTTATAGTTTTAACTTAACAGGCTAGACGTGTGGTATTATAAAGTAAAAAAGAAAATTATTCTAAAAAGTCTGGAAAAAGAGAAATTGTAAAATCACTTAAAAACTTTTGACCCATCCTATAATAAGATTGTTGCAGTATCATTGCTTTCTATACGATTTCTGCTGATATCGTTCAATCAGAAAGAAAGAAAAATAGAAAAATAGGGAAACGATTTGTCTTGAAGGTTTTCAATAGTTTGAAGAAAAACAAATAGAATGATCGTTTTTTTTGTGATGCCGGGACATAAAAGTGTTTGCATAGAAATTCAGTGAAGTGAGCGTGAAAGAAAAAAGAAAAAACAAAACAAAACAAAACAAAAATGAAAGAAGATAAAGAAGGAATAAATGAGGTAAAAGTAAGACATTGAAAATCTCTAAGGATTATTAAGTTGTAACAGTATAACAGAATATCGTCATACACGGGAGATAGAAAATCAGTCAAAAGGGGATAAAACGAAAACTGAAATACTTATTTCGATAAGCCAGGGTTTGACGTACGACAAACGAGCCCATCCGTTTCATCGTAGAAAACAAAGTCGGTGTATCGAGACGTATCTCCTCTTTCTAAGCGAGATTACCGTGCCGGCTCATTACCTTTCACCCCGAGGCCGATCCGAAAGCGTGCCTAGACGAGAGAAAGAGAGAGAGAGAGGGAGAGAAAGAGAAATAGATAGATAGAGATAGATAGAGATAAAGAGAGAAGGAAAGAGAGAGAGAGAAAAAGAGAGAGAGAAAGAGAAAGAGAGAGGATACAAGATCTACTCTGGAAAACTTTTCGCTTCTCTCGGGAATAGGGAGTTTCAAAGAGATTCAACGACAGGAAGGAAGATAAGCACGTCGAATGTAATGCCGGAGACGATCGATCGAGGTAGACGGTGGTATCGATATACTACAAGGTACCTGTTAATCCGTCCGAGGTGAGCGCAATTAGGGTCTGGAGTCTCGCTAATTGAACGTCGATGATATTACTGCTCGGCTCGGCCGAGTGAAAGATCGTCGTTACTAATATCGCCGAGTACAAAATTACGTGCCGTCAAATAGATACGCGTACCTATCTCTATTTCTATCTCTATCTCTCTTTCTCTTTCTTTCTTTTTATCCTTCGCAAGGTCTCGAACCAATATTAAATATACGCTTAGATTTTCTCGTGCCAAGTAAAAAGAAAAAAAGGAAAGAATAAAAAAAAGAAAGATATACGAAAAAGAAACGATCGAAAGCATGTTTCGAGATATTTCGAATCGACGGTGCAACGATACCGATTTACCATGAAACGGACGTAGTTTTCCTTTCGAGATATCGACTAGTACTAGATACTTAAATTATTTGCCGGTTAATCGTATAATAACATACCGATGCCTTTTGCTGTAATTTCGATGTAATTAGTACGCTCGAGTTATATACCACGTGTTATCCAATTAAGGATAACAGGATGGCGAATACCGACCGGCCAAATGTTTTTCACTCGAATTGTAGCAAAAAATGAATGAGTGAGTTACGTGAATACTCGTGAAAAATGATCTCGGTTCGCGTGAAGCGGAAACGAATAATGCTGTTGTTGCACCAATTCAAAAACTCTAATTTAACAGGTTCAATGTCCCAAATGTTTGTCGAACGAAATTAGGATCGAATCGAATCATCTTCGTTACGTTCGAAATCGTAACGTTTTAGATTTGAAATCGAGGGAGTTCTCTCGACCTCGATGAATCTCGATCGTCGCTCGATAAATAAAGGCGTCCTTGCGCTGAAAAGGATATCGATCGGAGAACGGTCTCAGACGTAGAAGGAAAACGAGGAGTGAGAAAGAGAAGATGGAGGGAGAGAGAGAGAGAGAGAGACAAAGATGGCTACAATCGCTTTGCTTAGCTGCTCTTTCTGCTTCTTGCGGTCGTGTCGAGCGAATAGTTCCCAGGCTTTGCTCGCTCGGTTAGTTCTTAGATCGGGTAAACCGACACCTATAAAAGTTAGCGACCTACACGTATGAAGCTGTCGCGTGTACGCTGTTAGCAACGCGTATATATAATTATCGAAGATAGAAAAAAATGTATTCTTGTATCGGGAAAATTTGAGAAATCAAAGATGCGAATGAAACTTGTTATAAGTACTTACGCGTTTTATATCTTTCGTGGGTATATTTATCTACGTGCTCGTGAAAGAAATGAAGAATTCTTAAAAGCATACAAGATTGTTTTTTCTCTTTTTCTTTTTTCTCTTAAAGAAAATCACGTGTATTGGAAACTTACTCAAACGCTTGTCCAGAGTATTTCTGCTTATTGATCGGATTCCGATAAGCCGATAATATTGAAAATTATCTTCTTATTTTGTGTAAACAAAGGAACAAGCATTCTCCAATAAATATTCTTTCGAGCAATGCTCTTGCGATAACAGATATTTCTTAGTTTATCTGTAAATATTTTATAAACCAGGTAACTACACATGTTGGAACATGTAAAAATGGCGATTGTCGATGATCATAAATAATCTTTTCTTTAGATAGTATTATTGAATTAAGACAGGGAAGTCATTAACCTCCGCGATCGATTAAAGTACAAAGTTAAAATATTTTTTGCGACGAACGACGAGTCGAGTCGATAGAACTGGATTGTAAAATTTTCGACTGTTACGGTGGATGGTCGTCAAGGGGAAATCGACAGTATCGATTAGGCACGATGCCAAAGCCAAGCAAGTGCTTGAAACCTGAAACCCGCTTACACGCACTACCACAAACATAACGAAATCGTTCGTGATAAGGATAATACCTTCGAGATATATAGTAAGTTACCCGTTGAACGCACTTATGAATAATGGATTCGTCGGCATTACGTCATTACTTTCGTACCAGTAAAAAAAAAGAACCGTAAAATACGTTTTTACAATACCTTTGATAAAAGTAAATATTTATTATTATAAAATATTTTCTTTTTCTTTTTTTCCCGCTAAAATATATTACGCTTTATTACGCTTTTATTGATTTGTTTGCTTAAAACATAGCGGCAATCCCATAAGTATAAAATTTAATTGTGACTAAATTTAATTCACAGGTCGTGTATTTACAACCGCACAGCAAACTCGTTCTTAATGTTTATATCTAAGTTGCAACGATCATAGAAATCTTAATATGTACATTTGTATTTGAAATTTATTGCTGTCATAACCCTCGCTCGTCGATGTATTTAAAAACAAGAGGCAGACTATTTCTTAATAAATAATAATTTGAAAAGATCATAGAGATTTTAATTATTTTATTCGCACTATTATTGACATAATTTACGTGATGTGCGTGCGTACGCGTATTAAAAAAAAAAAAAAAAGAAAAAAGAAAACAAAAAGAAAGAAAAGAAAACAAACTCTTTTGAATAATTAGATATTGCTACGATCATATAGGTCATTAATACCTTCGTATTCGAAATTTATTGCTGCCGAAAACCATGCTGCCAATGTTGCAAACCAAGTTTTGAGCATTCAGATTCAACATCTGTCCAATGACCGATACGAAGAAGCTGTCGCCGGACGGACGTCAGGTCATCGTTCGACCCTCGACATATTATCGCACCAAAGAGAAATCATATGTTAAATCTCGCGACACGACATTATCTAATAATTCACAATAAAACTCCACAGGAGAACAGGATAACACTGTTGTAACTATCGTTCGACGATCGCGATAGATTTATATTTTATCGTTGAAAGGAGACGATGAAAAGCACTTTTCTCTTTCACGATATAATACGACGCATGTGTGAGAATAACATGTTTTTGACAGCTGTCAAAAAGAGCTTATTGAATAGCTAAAAAAAAAAAAAATAAGGAAAAAGAAAGGTGACGAGAGAAAGACAGTGTTCTATGGCAAACGCTGTCAACGATATGACTCGGAGCACGGCTCGTGAAAGACTGGTGGGAGGATGATGGAGGGGCGACGTCGAACCGAGGAAGATAAATAAAAGGGTGGGAGTATGCTGCATGGTGGGGGAAGCATGTATATGAGTGTGCGCGAAGCAGACATCCGTAAAGAACGTAAACAGCGATAGCACGACGTTTCTCTTTCTTCCTCTTTTCTCTCTCTTTCTCTGTCTCTTTCTCTCTGTCTTTCTCTTACTCTCTACTTTTCATTCTAAAATGTATAAGTTGATGAATAATGAGTACTAATTTATTTCGACATTGTGTGACAATTTGTAAATAAATGATTAGGCGAAATATTCGATAAATTGAAAACAAAAACAAAAGGAAGATACATCGTCTAGTTTATCTTTTGTACAATTATTTCGTGTTTATATATATCGTTATATTAGTGATCATTTTTTATTAATAATTTTATTTATGTTGTGGTAATGATATCAAAATTTATGGAGATATGTAGTTTTTGAATTAAAAATTTAAATATTACGATTTGTGTGCAATTTTTAATATAATTTATTATTGTTCTGTAAAATTTCTTATGTTAATTTATAATAACGCGAATAATGCGCACAGATATTGAAGATACTAAGGCGTAAAAAATTATTCTTAAATTTAATTCGTAAATAATTATTCTTAATTTATAAATAATTCTTAAATATTAGTTTTTTACTCAAAATGAAACGTGTTTAAATTCAACTATACAAATATTTTCAATCTTGATTAATTTTTAAATTATAAATAATACATCATCAAAAAAATAAAAATTAATTGATTTAATTAAACGAAATAATTTAAAATAATAATAACATAATATTACTTAAACATTACAAATATATTTAAAAGCTTCATATAATTTGTTTCAATTACAAAATAATATCAATGAAATCATTGACAACGATTTCCAGCTCTTTTTATAAATAAAGCTTATATCAAATACAGATAAAAAAATCTAATTGTAATAAAGTTCAAGTCTAAAACAGATTATAAACTTACTTCATATTTATAACAAAAGTAGAAATTTTCATCGCGTTAATTTGCAAAAAAAAAAGAAAAAAAACAGAAACATGTAAATTACTACGGTAATAAATAAAGTACCATAGTTTAATTAAAATTACCAAGGAATAGTTTTTAAAAGGAAGTACGATTTCGCGCGATCGTTGGTGGGCGAGAATTGCCGAGGGCTGATCGAGAAACGATCAGGGAGGCCGGAGAGACTCGATGCGTCTTCCTATCTCATCCAGTGATCTGGATCAACGAGTGGGTAGAACGCTCGAGCTAGTACGCTTTAACGTTGTTGACAGGTCTCCAACGAGCGAGTTGCTACCGGTGGCACACGGTAGATCGACGATCGAAGTTTGATTCGTCTTTTCTCGAAAACCGGTTCGATTTCATCCCTATCGGCTTTCTGACTAAATACCCAAGGAGATTTAACTGGCACGTTCCTCCGTTTTTCTCTCTCTCTCTCTCTCTATCTATCTATCTATTTATCTATCTATCTTTATCTCTATCTTTATCTCTGTCTCTTTCTGTCTCTTTCTTTCTCTTTCTTTTATATTTTTTCTTGCTTTCTTTCTTTCTGTCGTTGGAACGTCGAAAGATATAATTTCGATAATTACAGCACGGCACTGGTCGAACGGCTTGAAATACTTCCTCGTTGTTGTTTTTAACTGGTCAACGACGCCGAACGTCGACTTGTATTTCTTTAAATTATTACATTTTGCAACTCGAAAAGTCGCGCATCGAAACTTGTGACATCCTCAACTCATAACTTGTTTCATTGCCGGAACGATGGTATCGAATGTTTAACCTTTCGATACTATAATTACTTTCTTTAGTTTGTTCTTAATCAATCTTCGATCTCATTTTTTTCTTACTTTCGATATCTCATATACATATATATATATATATATATATATATATATATATATATATATATATGTATATATATGTATATATATATATATATTATATATTACACATATATATACACACACATATAATTTTTTAAAAGAACATTTTTTAAATAAAAATTGTATATCTATATAATATCTAAAAATTGTCTAATAAATAACTATTTTATACTAACTATGCTATATCTTTTTCTATAGGATATTAAAAATTTACAATATATAATTGGAATTAGCCGACAAATAATCTTCAATTTATAATATTCTTGTATCGATAAGATTTAATAATAAAACATTCAAAGAATTATTGACGATGATTAAAATGGATTAAAGAATTCAAGAATCCGTATCGGAAGAGGAACTTATCGAGAGAAATTTATCGATAAAACGATAAATGATATTAATGACCGTTACATAGTCTTTTTCGTCGTACTAGACGAATCGAATACGGTTGAAGGTAAAGACATCGAACGTTCGGCTACGCTCGGACGCCGACGTCGATTTTTTCTGAGTTTCCTCGATCCATGGAGGTCCGGTCCTCCTTTTTCGCATTCCCCTGTAATAACAGGTCTGTGCGAGGATCGACCGGACCAGCTCTTCTGTCCCGAGACAGAAAACCAGCACAGCCTCCGGCGATTGTCGTAGGTAAGGGAGTTTGACGTACACATTGACGTCGACTTGCCTTATCTTTCCTTTTCTCTTCTTACTCCGTTTTCTCTCTCTCCTTTTTTTTTGGTCATTGTTTTTTTTTCCTTTGAAAACAACTTACGAATAATATGGTCGGTAGGTCGAAATTCGACTACTTTTTCTCGAAATAAGATCGACACGTTAATCCCGACTATTTCTTTCCTTTTCTTATTCTTTCTCCTTTCTCTTTCTCTTTCTTCGAAAAAGAGTGATAAATAATATGATTGATAGGTTGAAATTCAACTTTTTTTTCTTTCTCTTTCTTTGAGAAAGATTTACGAATAATATGATCGAAATGTCAAAATTTGACTATTAACTTTTCAATACAAGATCGACATATTAGTTCCGATTGGTTTTCTTTTATTTGTATATTTTTATGTATGATACAATCGATAGATCGGAAGGTTTCACAAACATGCTCTAAAATTTGAAGGTCACATTCATTATAGATATGCGACAAACTGCTCGAATAATAAACAATGTTTGAATTTTTTGTAGAAAAAAAGGAAATATTAAAAATACATCGTGGTTTATTTAAACATTGTATAAAAATTCTTACATCACGTTGCTTTATCGAATGAAATTCATAATATTTACTTATTTATAATATTCCTTATCTCTGAAAGATTTCTGTGAAGACAGTTGATTTTATCGAACGATCATCAGAGACAATAGAAATCTTTCTTTCGTCTTAAGACGAAAGAAACATATTTTTCGCAGAACAAAATCGACACGTTGGTTTTGTCTGTTATCGGAAGCAAAGAATCAACGTTGTGATTCTTTGACGATCGTAAGCGCCCTCGTTACGTCGAGAATGCTAAAGCGCAAACGTTATTCTTACGGAACGACGAGCCTGAGTTTAAAAGGTACGGTTCGGTGCCTTCCGCGAGCGACGTTCGCGAAATCGCCGTTGGTGTTTACGAAGAGAAGGATTCGTTCGTCACTTCTTCGAGGTAGAGACTTCTATTCTTACTTTTCGCCAGCGTGATTCGACAAAATACAGAGACGGAAGAAACAGAAAGAAGAAAAGAGAGAGAGAGAGAGAGAGAGAGAGAGAGAGAGAAGAAGAGTGAGAGAAAGAGAGAAAGAAGGAAAAAAAAGAGAGAAGAGAGAGAGACCGAGCGTTTCGAATCGTTTCTGGCGACTTTCCAAAAGCAAGACTTGCACTTTTCGCACTGCCCACGTGAGAGGAGCAACATGTTTAATAATCATCAAAGTAATTTCAGCACGAGTGGATTAATAAGTTGACGACGAAGTATGTAGATGTTGAACGAAACATATAACACATTCCGTTTTGGTTCTTATTTATATTCATGTTCTTTTCACTCGACAAATTAATCTCGATCGATCATCTCCCGTTCGGTTTTTAATTTATTTTGGAGAAAAGAGAAAACTCGGTTAATTATACAAAAGAACGCCGATCGATTATTTCGCGATTCAATTTACAACGATTGCGAAATATCTCATAGTGATAATTCGGACGGTAATTTTTAAGAGAAATACTTACGACGAACGATTTATAATCCATTTTAGAAATAACTAAAGTAAGTACGTTCAAGTGTTACGATCGAGCGATCGTAAAACTTGGTTCGTTAGTTACACGTAAACTTTGTTTCGTTCATGAGCAATGACAAAATCTGAATTACTTGGTTTATCTCTGTCGTGCACGCTGCTGCTGCTATCGTTGTGCTTCCGTAAAATAAGAGAGAAGGAAAAGCGTGGAGAAAGAAAGAAACAAAGAAAAAAAAAGAAAAATAAAGAAAGAAAAAAAAGCACACTCACTGTAGAAAGTGCGTTTAAACTTCGCTCTCGTTCCTGCGAGCGAAATGGAAGATAGATTGCGAAAAGGAGGGCAACGGTACCTCTTCGCAGATATTTTTCTTATCGTAATAGTTCGAAGGCGTTGTCCGCTGAGGAGAGCCGGGAAAGTTTGTGCCTCGAATTAACCACAAATGGGCACGCGAAAGAAGCCATACTTTGCGTTTCACGAACCAACGAATCCTTTCTGTATCTTCTTTACGATCGTCTATCACCGAGATTAATGCGTGTAATATATTTCGATCTTGATTTTCGATTAAATTGTACACATTTTTTTCATTAATCTTGAATCTATCAAAATAATCCGTTAGCTACGTTAAGATTTATCTATGCATAAAAATGATCGGCGAATATGCGAACATGATATTTCGATTAAATCGAAGAAATTTTTTAATTGACCTTGAATCTTTCAAAATAATGGCTCAATGGCAAGATTCATTTATGAAAGTTATCATTGAATATGCGAATTTTGTTTTAAAAATGCTGATTAACATTTGTACTTAATTATGGTATAATAATCATAAATTCTCGTCGAATTCGACTAATTATAAAGGATTCTCGATAATGAGCAGCACTTAGATTAATTTATCTGAAATTTAAGTGATCATAAAAAGAGATTTTTGTGTCGTACTTTGATAAATTTACTTTCTTATTTTTGAATAAATAAAATATACAAGATTTTGGAAAAATATTCTTAAAATGTAAAGATCGAAATATATTCATAATATATAAAGATCGAATCTATTCAATTTATTGAAATGCATTTGATAATTAGTTATTTATAATTTATGTTATCTCTAAGAGATATTATGTATGTGGCTACAATGTGAACAATTTGATAATAGAGACAAGAGGTTGATGAATCATTTGTAAATACGATTTTTTTCAAAATCATATTTTTCAACTTGGAGTGCACGATAATTTGAAAACTAACCAATCGATTAACTTTGTCTAAATCACATTTAATTTCTTGTTATTTTTTCTAGATAAAAATTTTAACATTAAGTGCAATTTCATATCTGGGAAAATTGATAAGAAATTATATAAAATTATACCTAATATTATCATTTTATTGTTTCTTTATAATCGATCTTTTTGACGAACAAATTTTATTATTTCTCTTTTATAATTTAATTATAAATTAGTTATAATTTTTCGTTATATATTTTAGTTATAATTTTCTAATGATTCTCTTTGAAAATACGTATTAAGTTGGTGAAAAAATAATTGCGATTTTTATTATTTTTATTTTGATACCGGTTTTTCTAGTCATCTTTTAACTAATTACGGTCATGCAATACACGATTGTAAAAGGTTTGAAATTAGTATTACTAATTTTTCTTTATATTATTGTTCTCATTGTTTAGTATTATCGAATTTAATTATTTAAATTAATCATAGAAAATAAAAGTAAATTTACGCGATATTTTTTGTAAAAGTTTAACTTTTACAAAACTTCTGGGAACAGTATCACTGCAGTAAAACACTGGAGAAATTGCTGAAAATATAACTCATGCTTTTGGCCAACAGACAATTACCGAACATATAGAACTCAACATTGGGTACAAAAATTTCGTGATGGTAACGAAAGCCTTGAAGATGAGAAGGGTCGTCGACGTCATTCAGCTATTGACTGAATATAATAATTTAAGGGCCATTATTGAAACGAACCCGCGTAAAATAACTTAAGGGGTTACAAAACAACTCAATGTTGATTATTCAACAGTTGTTCGACGTATAAATTATATATCTGTAAATTCGATATCTAAAAAGGTCAATTATCTTTTCACCAACCTAATATATTTTACATGTAAATTAATCAACCAGTTTTGACTTTTGCTTTTAGAATGACTCTGACTTATGCTGCATTGCATATCAACGAGCGATTTAGGAATTAATTTACATAATTATATATTTTGAGATAGGCCACGAATGAAATTAAACAAAACAAAAAAGATACAAATGCATAGTCTTTAAAAATACTTTTTTATGTACCATCAAATTTTACTTCGATATTGTTAATAATTTTGTTAGAATGTAGTATTAAATTCATAATGGTCACCTTTTCTTTCCAGATGTTACATGAGAATGTCTTTCATAAAAGAAACAAACTGTGTTAGTCATCGAAGTTTCTTTTGTAATACATCGATCAGATGACACGTAATATAACAAATTGTTGATTTAATAAAATTATTTCGAATTATAATTAGTTCATTAGGAAAGAAACAAACGATGCTTTCTGATTATCATTAATTTCAATTATTTTAAATTATATAATCATTAAAAAAATAGAGAGAAAATCGTAGGAGTAATCATCAATTCCAAATATAAATCATTCTGAATGCAGATCTACAAATCGAAATTGCAAATAATGGGATATATTGCACAAAAGTTTATTCCGATATTATTAATAGTTTTCTTAGAATATATTCATGAAGGTTACCTTCCTTTATATATACACATTATATAAGAATTTCTTCCATAAAGAAAAACAAATTGTGCTGGTCATCGAAGTTTTTCTTGTAATGCATCGATTAAATAACACGCAATATAAAAAAGTATTGATTCAATAAAACTTTTTCGAATTATGATTAGTCTATTACGATTTTTATTGATTATCGTTAATTTAAGTTAGATAATGACAGAAGGAAACAAATGAGAAAATTGTAAGGTTAACTATCAATTGCAAAAATAAATCATTGGGAACGCAGATCTAATCGATAATCCGGCATTGTAAATAATGGCGATTTTCCGTCGCTGATGTCATTGGTTATTCTGGCTTTCGATATGAAACCATTCGTAAATATAGCTATTTCGGTCAGCAAATATGACCCTGGAACATTCGACGAAGGCGTGTATCTATACACATGTTAATCCATGGACTCGATATATTTATATATGTATTGTATATGTGTGTATATATATATATATATATATATATATATATATCGATATCATCGATCAGTATGTTAAATTCAACATGCTAAAATCTCTCCAGAGAATTTCTAACGAAAGAAAAATAGAGAAAGAGGTGTGCAATAAAAATACATTTAGAAAACGTACTCAAATCGATCTCAGAATTCAATCTCGTTCGCTAATTCGATATTTCTTTCTCTCTGAAAATGTCGTTCGCTCGTTGAATAAATTCGACGAGTTCCACGAGTTTCCAGACGCTCGTAATTCCATTCTCCGGACGGCATTTGCCTCGTCGACAGTGTCGATTAGAGATCGAGATCTACCGTTCTCTTTATGGCACCGAACACGAGGCGGTTTATTAAGGAGGAATGTCTCGGCTTCTTTCTTTAACCGGTCATTAAGAAGGTCGAGGGAGAAAATAGTAGGCGTCGTCTTAGATTCTATGTAAAACTGTCGTAACTTTAACAAGATTGGTATTAAGTGTTACGTTAATACTTATAAAAACTCATGGAGTATAATATATCTTATCGAATGATATCGAAGACAAACGATCTTTTACAAAAAGAGATGTGTGAAATGTCGACCGGGAATTATTTCTGGTACGCGTTCAAGAATCTCACTTTCTTTCCTCTCTCTTTCTTCCTTCTTTCTTTTCTTCCTTCCTTCCTTCCACTTTGTCTATGATTATTCTTAAGCTCGCGAATAAATTCCACGAAGATGGGAATGCGAGCGCGAGCAACGCTATATGCAACGCTATTTATAACTTCACTGTGCTCTCATCGCGCGGTCTGAGGTAACTCCTGAATAAAATCAGATCTGGATGGATAAACAATAACTTAATTGTGAATTGTAAATTATTATTTATAAGTACCGTGTTTCGATTCGAGTATTTCAAAAAATTGAATTTGGTTTAGAACAATATTTGATAAAAATGATAATCATAAATAGACAGATATTACTTATTTAAAAGTAAAATCTAATTTATATAAATAATACTCAAATTCTATGTTCGAGTGAATAAAATCAAATCTATATAGATAAATAATATTATCGAAGCAAAATACAAATAATACGATATGATATTATTTTGATAATAAAAAGATATTAAAAATGATTTTTTCGTTTAAACTTGGAATTATAAAAGACAATTTTCAATGCAGTCTCAATTTCGATTGTTTGACTCAGTTTAATCACCAGTCGTTATACATTCTTTTCGTAAAAGATTATCCATCGATGATGTCTTTTTAAAATAAGTAACAAAATTTTGATAACTCATAGTCTTTTGTGGAGATATAATAAAATGTCAAAAACGACGTATACTACATTAAACTGATACGTATGAATCTAAATGACTTGTGACTGAAGTGACTGAAATAACAGAGATTGAACTAAAGCTGAACGAAAATGTGTGAATCGACCTTAATGTGTTACCTTCTTCTTGAGAAGGTGCCGAGGTAGATGCATCTGCCTGTCTTCTGCGGTTTACTGCGTCCGTAGGTAAGAGAACAAACCAAGGCTCTTCTTCCAGTAACGCAGGTGCACCTACGGTGCTTCTTCCACCGGTCTGGATGTCAGCGACCTTTCAGTAATTTTCCAGCAATTTTACAGCAACAATATACTCAAAGCTGAGGCTACTATCTGAAGTTCCTTCGAAATTCCTTTCTCGCAAAAGGAATGATCGAATGAGGAAAAATTCTATCTCAAAGGTATAACTTGATTAATCTTTCATCGACGCTGAAAGATCAGCTAAAATATTTTCTTATCCTTCTTCGTAGCTCGTTTCACATGACGTTTACGAGAAAAGGCGAGAAGACGTTTCGACGATCTCAAATGTTTATGACTCGGAATCGTCTGTCCGTCTGCTTCTAACGCTCGGCGCCCAGCCGAACTTAAATTTACGGGCACAGCCCAGCTGCTCCCAAGAACGAACGATCGTATGGTGTAAATATTATAATAACGAGCAGCCTTTGTGTCTTCTTACTCGCGGCAAGGAACTATATAGTAGAGAGACTTTCGCTTAGTCATATGAATAAAAACGTATGGCATGGGCCGAGAGATCGTTTCAAAAATTTCTGAACAATCTTTTTTTATTTTTCTTTTTTCTTTCTTTTCCTTCTCTTTAAAATAATCCTTCGCTATAAATAAACGGCTCGATGTGTTTGATGCAGAAGAAAAAAAAGATAATAATAAAAATATAAAGAAAAAGAGAGAAGATAGAGATGAGATAGAACAAAACGTTCTGTCAAACTATTTCTTGACTCGGTTTATAACGGTAAATCGGTTGGTTAATAATACCAGACAATTTAAGCATTTATTCGTAAGACAATGTCACCAAGAAGATATGTACTGTTCCTCGAGACGGTTCCGTGAGCTCGTGTCCGGTGTCGTCCGGTCTCGAGTCGCTGGCCATTCTTTTCTTCCTCCTCTTCCTCTCGTTCGTTCGCCTTCGTTCGTAGTCCTCGTCCTTCTCTTCCTATTCGCTGTCACATCTTCGACGTAACAGTCGTGCTTTCTTAAGTCTTTCCACGGTAGGAAAGTCATCTTCCTAAGTTCTAACCAGAACGATGCACGCTCGGACGATCCTCGAACTTTTACGTAATGGATTTTGTTTGAGAACGAACGAGAAGAACGATCTTTAGACTTTGGAGAAACCACCAAAACATTTTATTCCGCTCGGAATCGTTCATTATATTATTTCAAACTAATAAACCCCGAATTTATACCTCGTTGAACTTTCTCACTCGTAGTGTTCTGTTTTTTTTTTTTTATTTTATGTATTTCACTTTATAGTACGATCTATAATTCTTTTAATTAATCCTTTATGAAATAAGTTCTTACACTCATTTTATTATTCGTCTTATTCGCGAAGCACGATGTGGCTTCTTAAAGATTAAAGATTAAAAATCACTGACAATTTGATTAATGATCGAAGTTGCCGCTTGAATATAATTTATTACTCAGCTTGTTTTTCTGCATTCGTGATCTTTCCCACTTGGAGACGTCCTTGTAATTGTATATACGAAACGATACTAGTTCGATCTCTCTTAAGAAACACTTGTCTCCGTGTGGAATTCTAATCAGCCGACAAACGTATTAGCGCTATCAATCGTAAACCCGCTTAGAATTAGTCACGATAGCATGCGATTGACCCTGTTTCTTAACGAGCCGCCAAACGAGTCTTGGAACGTACCTACGGAGGACGTTTACACCTTACGGAAGGTTGTTCAAAGAGAATGCACGCGTTTACATTTACTTGTTCGAGATTTTCACAGGTGAGATATAACGATCGATACAATATTTCCTTCTTTATTCCTTTCGCTAAATATTTTCTATCATATCCTAACAGCTATAATCATCTATGTATGGAATGAGTTGAATTTCAAACCTTAATACCAAGTACCTCTATATCATGAACCTTAATATCTCTATAATACCATGTAATTTCAAACACTCATATATTCTTGTAATATCTCCATTTTTTACATTTTATTTCTCCCACATAATTAGCAGTTAATTCGTGTCAGAAATAATCAATTTGTGTTTCATAAATATGAGTTATGCTCGATATAATAAACATAGTCTTTGACAAGTCGAAAGTTCCTAAGTGATTTTAAACATCAATTATCTTTTCCAGATCTTTTATTCTAATTTCTTTTTCAGATTGTAAAACTACGAATCTGTGAACTTTGTTATAATCTCAAGAAGAAAAAATTTGTTGGCTCATCTATTTTTGATCTACTCTCTATAAGTTTCGCATTATATGATTTAATATATATAATTAAATGTTGGAACACGTTGAAGGTCAATTATGATCGATATTCAATTTTGTAAATAAATTTACTACGATATTTACAAGATTTTTTGTAACATTAATTCGGAACAATAAACATTTTTAAAACGAATCTAATTTTTCAAAAAAGTTTAACATTCGAACGAAAATTGTATTTCAATTGTATTCTGTGAATAAATGTTTCTAAGACATATGCGCATAATTATAAAAATATATCAACTCGATAGAAAAATATTATTACAAGGATTAGTCATTCTTCGCGATTATTTTCTAAACGACCGTGACATTCGCGGTTGAATCAGAGTGCTATCAATATGGCACGATTTATATCGTATCTTCTTCGTGTCGCGAGATATAACTCGATACACAGAAGATATCGTTGTCTTCCTCGACTATATTCTTACTAGGTCGTCATCCGGAGCACGTGTTAAGCAATACCACGAGTAAGTAAGTACTTGTGTATTTATCATCCAGTCATATCAAGTTTTTTTATGCTAAGAACGAAAAAAGAAGAAAATACTATAACTGTTTACCTTCTCTTGAAAAAAGGAAAGATGATTAGATATTAATCTATGTTTCCATAATACAATGTTCTAGGAACAAGATCAAGGTATATGTATTATATAAATGAAAGAGGAAATCACAATCAGAAAACACACAAAGCTAATTTAGCTGACATTAATTTTCAATAAGCAACTAAAGAGGCTTTATAACGATATTCAAACATATAAAGTCGTGACTCACGAACATCCAATGATGTATTATAAAGCAAAACAAAGCATTCATTTTACTCTTCTTCATTTACTCTATTTGTTGTCTCTTCTCTCTCTCTCTCTCTCTCTCTATCTATGTATCTATCTATTTATCTGTGTTTCTCTCTTTTTATCTCATTTTCACAAAAAACTTCCAATTGATTATCCATTCGAATTTCGAAGATAATTTTTGAGAAAAGAAAGATTGAGAGAAAGAGAGAGAGAGGGAAAAAGAGAGAGAGAGAGAGAGAGAGAGAAAGAGGGAAAGAGAGAGAGAGAGAGAGAGAGAGAGAGGGAAAGAGAGAGAGAGAGAGAGAGAGAAAACGTTAACTGCAACGTTGTCACGAGGCCAATAACGCATTCGAAGGAAGAATTCACGGGCCAATTATCGCACCGCAGGTGCAGCACGGCCAACGATACGAAAAGTGAAAACACATGCTGCGACTTATAAGCCTTCTCTTCCCCTAACTTCCCCACCTCCCTCTCTCCCTTCTTTTTCAAGCTACTTCAAACTTAACGAGGATCGTGCGATAACGTGGCGTGGTCGGTGCCACGTAACTTTTCTCCTTCGAGTTGGCTTCGAAGGGAACGCCTCTTCTCTTTGGATGTCTTGCATAAATCTACGATCGCGATCACAGCCATGTACGGAGGACTTTCTACCCTTCTATGGAGGATCTTCGCGTGGGGACCTTGAAACGACGACATGTGCGAAACGAGAATACTTTGTACGTCGTAAAAAAGGTACACTTATTATTCGTTCGCAAAATAAAGAAAAGATATAGGTGTATCGGTTAAAGTTTTGACAAAATTTTATCGCATATATATTCTTCTTTGTATATAAATTTGTATTTATATTAACGTTGGACATTATAGCTTCACGGTCGAAACAACTCACTATTATGCGTTCATTTATTTTTTTCCTTTTTTTCAATAAAGTTTAGATTAGTTAGATTAGTTAGATTAGTTCGTTATAAATTATTTTATAACGTAGTAAGAGATACTTGAGCAACAGGACTAATCCATCGTCGTATTAAGGTTTATTGAAGAGAAACAAAAAAAAATTAAAAAAGGATTTATGTACTATTATATTCTTTATCTACTATCGTTTACTCTTTATCTATTATTCTTAATATTCTTTAATAAAATTAAAAGAAAAGATATTAAAAAATATTCAGTTTAATTAAATGATATATTTATGATGGCGTTAATATATTTAAAAAACAAGAAGAAAAAGATAGAAATATTGAATGTTATCAATAAATTATGATTTTATATTAATATAAATGGTTTAAATCTTAGAAATGAAATCAATTTATACAGAATATTTTATCAGTTTTGATTTATATCGTCATAAATTCTTTTAAATCATAGATTTAACTTTTCATGAATAGGATATGTAATACACTTATACACACAAACACAAATACATGAATAAATATCAACAATTTTACAATAAATAAAAATAACATTTGTAAAAAACATAAAAATGAAATTATATATAACCGTCCTGGATTTATGCGAAGTGTTCGTTCTTTACAATTTTCTTTTTATACAGATAAAAATCACGTAAATGAAGTTTGCAAAGTTACGAAAAGCAAAAAGTACTACGCTAGAAAAGCGTTTTATTAGTTATAAAAATATTTATTCCACATAGGTTTCTAAGAAAATAAGTATAAATAAAATTATAAAAAGACCAAAATAAATTTTATTCGTTGTCGTTGTCGGTAACATATCTCAAAGCAATAAACTTTTTCTTTTTAATTGGCTAAAAGTCATAAAGCACTTATTGGAAATCTCTTTTGGTATTGTCGATTATGTCGAGAGACATAAATTCAATAAAGATTACAGAAGAATTTATTGATACTTATTAATCGTGTAAAATTAGATCGTGTAAACAGAAACCGCGTATAAATCAAAGGACGAGTGTAATTGGATTATTATTATTATTAACTATATAAAAATTGATCAAAGATTCTTTGAAATGTTTATAACGTTTCAATTATAAATATTTGCTCTCATTTATATTTCATTTATATCTCACATCTCATTTTTCACGTACTTTATATGTATCAGATATTTACCATTATACTATTACTTTATATACTTTATATAGTATATATAAAGTTTATATATATATATACATACATTTACTGTTTAGACCCAGCAATAAGAAAAAAAATGAAAGATACGATTTAGGAGAGCAGTACGCAATTGGCAACTCTCCTCTACATTGTATCGACACCGTACGTACATATATTATAGTAACGATTTCGACAGAGTTTGTCCCAGTTAAACGAGTTCGTTGAATCGACTAGCCCGATTCTCACACGCTTCGATCTTCCGTCGTACGTAGGATCTATCAAGAAAACAGGGAACACGATCGGCTGCCATAGAACGGTCTAACACGCCCGTGGTAGCGCACGTTCTAACCTTTTTTCTGACATTTCCAACCTGTTGGGTTGGTGATCCTAAAGGTTAAGTCTCAGTGAGTCTATCGAATATCCTAGCGTTAGAGAATAGGAGGATAAAAGAAGAAGGATCAAGAGGATAAGAAGATCCTTTGGTAAGGATCTTCCTGTCGAAGGTCAAAACTAGTCGAACGGTTCGTTCGTCGAACCGTATCGCGGAGGTCAGAGTGCGTGTCGGAGAAAGATCGCTCGGCCGTTACAGAAGTCAGGTAGTCACCCAATCAGAGCGAGAAGAAGACAAAAGAAAAGGTGAAAAGATTTATCACCCCGTGAGATCGAGTCTACATCCTGTATGCCGCGTACGTAGCATGTAAGTATCTATCCAGATTCTGAATACTCCAACGACATTGTGATTAGTATTGCTCGATCGTTAAAGTTCTTTCTTTCAAAGAGAAAGATAGAGAAGAAAGAAAGGATACGTCTTTCTAGTTTCTTCTAGATCATTTTGGATCTCTCTTTTCGTTGATCAAGCTGCGTGGCATGAAAAATCATGCGTAGATATTCAAAATGGACTTCTATCAATGAAAACCGTAAAACTTTTGTATTCTAGAAAATTTTAATATAAACGTTTAACTTTCGCGAGATATCATGCTCGATTTAACCTCTGACCTTCCGAAATGTATCGTGCAGGTTAATCGTGTCTCGATCGATATCCGTAATAGAATTATTGTTAGGTAGATACATTTCACTATGAAAAATTCTTCGTAGTAATGTTTCTTTCTATAAGTCGTAAGGCAATGTAGTCGAATATTTAAAATTCTTTGAAATCTTTTTTTTAACCGTGGAAAGGGCGAAACACAAAGCCATTTAAATCCATCGTCCGGTGTAATTCAGAGAAAGTCACACGCTCGTAAATCTGACTGGTAATGGGTGCCGTTAGATTTGCAATGATAATCTTATGGTAATGCATGCGATTCGGTTGAGCGAACGAAACGAGAAAATAATTAACGATCCCGCGTAATCCGACTTTTGCGGACGAACGAGGAAAGATCCTTAGGGATTTTACGACATCGTCGAAACGCGAACGAAAATTGGACGATACTTAAATGAATCTGTATCTTCAAATTGAAATTACTTCTCATTCCGTTTCGTTACGATGATCGACGATTTCCTATGATATCTTATGTCTTATATAATAGTTTTGAAAAATTTCCATTTCAGAATCACTCTCGAAATCATTAAATTACGCAGGAGCGTAGTAGATATCATCGTAATTTGCATAGACGTAATTGAAAGTAAATGCTAGTCAGGATAGTTGAAGTTAATTCCGTACAATCCTGAGATCGAAAGCATTTCTAATTAATTCGTAATTCATCGTTGATAGATGCGCAATGTGCTTAAAGCTATTACCCGTTCGTAGGATGTGATCGTCAAATGTTGCTCGAACGATTTAGAGACTTTCACGGATCGTTAATAAGTCACGAGGAGGGATCTTTAATTTAATTGATCGATCGCCGGACTAGACATACTAGGTTTTAAAAAATATAATAGACGACACCGTTGTTCGTTATTCAGTCACGTTGCACTTACGCACTTATGCTTCTTACAATTATGAGGACAACTATGTATAACGTGGATCGAAAGAAGTCTTTTTTAACGATTAGAAAAGATAAATATGCATTTGGTCAAATCTTAGAAGAAAAAGTAATACTTCCACTCGTATAATTAATTACGATAATTATGCTCATTGTTTGCTAATAGAAAATAGAACTTACCCTTGAATAGCGTGAGGCGGAGCTGGCCTTGGAGGTGGTGGCAAGGATTTCCTTCCAGGTGTATTTTGTCTCGGAGCTAAAGGTGGAGGTGGAGAACTGGGCGAGGAAGCGCTGTACCGATCCGTAGGACACTGAGGCTGTGGTTTTTGTTTCGGCGCGTCGATATATTTCGGTGGTAGAGCGTAATAGTTTCTTTGCGGTGTGTCGCTGTGACGAGAATAATGATTGGACATGTATTTCGGTGGTTCGTGATATTTCTGTGGGCTGGCGTCTGGGGAATAAAGTTTTGAACCAAGCTCGTATCCCATGTTAACGGGACTGCCGATAGAAAAGCTATGACTTTTGGAATTCTCCGGCACAGGTAAATAATTTGGTCTTGATTGTTGATGATTCGATTGATTCGTCGAACCATTTTTATCGGTATTCTTAGGTACTTGAGGCTGCGGCCTCTGTCCCGATGATGATTCCAATCTCTGACCAGAATCGTTGCGTAGTAATCCAGATGCATCGATCCTCGTGCTTTCGACTCTCATCGATTCTTGTCGAATGATACGTGGTTCAACAGGAACTTGAGGAGCTGGTCGTTGATTTCCAGAATCGCTATAACGCTGAGATATGAGATCGGGTAATTGCGCAGGTGGTCTAGCTGTGAACGGTCTTTCTTCGGATATTCTTCTCGTACTGGCTATTCTTCCGTTTACCATAAGTTTTTGAGTAGAAGGATATCTCAAACTCGAACGACCAGTTGTCATCATTCTGTGAGTGGCAAAACCCGGGGAAATGCCATTTTCATGGACCATTTCGGTATCTACGTGTTTCAGCGTCGTTGGAGTTCTTACAAATTGATGCTGATCTTGTTCCTGCGAAGAGATTTTCGTTGTCGGGGAATTCGGTGAGGATTTGCCAGATGTTTTATCGAGATCTCGTTTGCTGCTATGTTTCGATCTTCTCATCGAATGTCTTTCCGACTTATGTCGCTCGCAGGATCTCTCGCGATGTATCTTTCCTTCCTCGAGTTGATGGTGAGCCGAACTGGTTTTTCGTGTACTATCTGGATAACAATCTTCGCTGAGTTCGGGTGGTGGAGGTGGTAAAGGGTCGTCACATTCATGGACCTCGCTTTCTGTCACTGTCGGCGGCGACGGTGGTGGTAAATCAGGACTAGGAACGCGGTCGTTGTAAACATTCCTAAGATGAGGTTTCTTGGGTGGTCTTTCTGGAACCCAATCGTCGATGGATATAGCAGGTCCAACAATAACTGGACCCAATAAATCTGTAGAAAGACTGCCGCAACTGTTACTATGCTGATGCTTAGGACTCGGTAGATCTGAATTTCCTTGATTTTGTCCTCTACCAGAATTCTCTCTCCACGTGCCACTCGCATAATCAGACGCAGAACTGGCACGTCTCGACGAGGATGGTCTAGGTCGTGGTGGCGGTTGCGGCGGAGGACTCTGCGGAGAGGTCCCTGAGCCTTGAGCTAACTGCGGTTCTGATCTCCAGGACGCTTGATGATGTCTTTCGTAAAAAGATAATAGTGCTTTCTTCTGAATAGCTTTCAAAGTCGGGTCAGAAACTCTGTGTCGTTTCTCAGGATCCAAATATGTATAACGCATCTGTTGTTGCTGTTGTTGTTGTTTCTCCAACTCGCTTATACGTTCAGCTACCGACAATGGAGACTGCTGCGGTGATGTGGGTGCCATTCTAGAAATGAGAATTAAGATTAAACGTTTGTACGAGAATACATCTCGAATCGATGTAGTTAAAAAACACTTAATATTAATACCTAGAAGATTGTGGTGATTCCTGCGGCTGTGTAGTACTAATTGGATACAATTTTCGTTGATTACGTTCGCGATCCAAGTACAATACACTCTCTGAAAGATGTCGTTGCGGTGTCTGTACCCTAGCGCTATAAGCGATTAACTGTTTGTTGCACTGTACGCCGTTCGATTGGCTAACATCGGACATGGATCCATGAAGAGGATCCCATCCGTCAGGACTTTGTGGACTCGTAGGCACAACTTGTCTGGTTGGACTTTGCGGCATGGGTTGAGAGACCGATCTGTATTTATCACCGTCCAATGTAACAGAACCATCCCACGGATGGCTACTTTGCGATCTATCGAGAGAATCTTCGTCGATACTAGATTCTTGCCAATTGCTGTCTCGAACGGTCGATGATTGACAAATGTCTCCGACAGAAGCAGAAGCCACGCAGTGTCCTATAACTGCTGGTAAACTCGCTCTAGTCTGTGCTTGTTTATTTCGATCGTTCATAGAAGCCTGCCATTTGTCCGGCCACTTTTCACTGTGCCTTCCTTTCGTCGTTGGCGATAAACCGCTCGTACTGACGTCACTCATAGAATCTTGCCACTTCTCATGACAGACGTTACTCGATTTCTGAGTCATCATCCCACCATTGACGCTACTGACGTCGGACATCGAGCCATGATGCCACCTGTCCGAAGTACTCTGTCTCGCTGGTAAACCACTAGAAACGCTGACGTCGGACATCGAACCGTGCCATTTTAACGTTTCACTACTGGAAGCACTTCCGCTAGACGTTGTCACCACACTGTCTCTGCCCTCTCTCGAAGTATCTTCCCAAGAAGGAGTAGATCTTTGCGCCACGGCTTCGCTGTCTCTTCGAAGTCTGCGTAAGATGATGATTTCATTGAAACAGATCGATACATCACAGTTATATAAATTACAACACATTGAAGTTACCTGTCGAGAAAAGGTGTATTGGTCGTGGAATCCACGCTGGAAACGTAACTGTGATAGCCTTCGGATTGTGCGTAACTGGCCTGTTGCGAATGCTGGACCCTCGTGTATTCTTCCAAACCCGCTTGCGTTAATGCCGTTTCTCTGTACAAATCCACCTAATTCGAATAAAATAGAGATAATTTGTCAATATAAAATTTCTTTGAAAAACTCGTGTATTATTTTTTGTAATATCAGGAATAAAGATTGAAATAAATTACCTGGGATACTTGAGGATCTTGATAGCTTCTAACGTAAGCTTCGAGATCCGCATGGCTAAGAGTCTGAGCCGATTGTTGTTCTCTTTCCGGTGGCGATGGAACGACGTATTCCGCGTCTCCTAATGCCTTGCCTTCGCGATCTACGCGAGGCCACAAACGTGGCTCATCCTCGACGCTCTTTCTGTTACGCGACTCGAAAGTCTCCGCTGGTATTTTCTCACAACGTTCCATAACCGTTTTCAGCTGTAAAAGAGACACTCGTGTTAGCTCGTGCTGTACTAAACTTTCCTTGAGCGATCAAAGGCTTTCAAGCCGATACGATTTACTTGTTTATTTTATCTACAACCAAGCTATCTCTTAGTCATCCTACTCAACCAGAGGTGTCTTTGCTACATCAGTGTAACAAAGAGAAGCACTAAGTCTATATCTAATTGCAGAGACGCGCGATCGGAGAGTCGAGCAAAGAGACAGTTTGCTCCCAAACTGTGGATTCACTTTTAGCCGATGACGATGTTTCTAGCGTGTGATTACGTCATCGAGAGAAAGGAGAATGTGCGTGTAGAGATTTAATCGACGCTTTCGAAGCAGGTAAAATTGACGAAAGTTTTGCGGTATTGTGACTCAATATACGAAAGGTTCTATATATCCCGATATTAACAGCGAGTAAACGATAGCGGTCGGATATTACGGTGGAAGGATATCTTCTTTTTACCGAGACTCGACAACGGTCTGAAAACAACTGACGTAGCGAGTTTCATGAACCTCGAGAAACAATTCCAGCAGTTTGGCTGATGTAAACAGAGCGGATTATTTAAGCAAAGTTTGGTAATCAAAGTATCATCGAACAATAGAAATTCTTCTTGAATATACGTTGACGTTTTTCGATAAGAATTCTTCAATATACTTCTTGGTAATAACTTATACAACCTTGGGATTATAAAACTGTGGATACTACTTATCTGATGATTTATGCAAATATCACTCGGCTTGTGTTGTAATTGAATGTGTAAAAATTGAAAGAAACGAACGTATAGGAAAGCTGGGAATAAATGTACCAATAGAATTACCTGCTGAGTGAAGGCTGGATTAGGTCTCTTTGTATGAGGTCTGGTATATTGAGCTGGTTTCTCTTTCGGATAATTGGTGTGATCGGTCCAAGATTTGGAACGGTGCGATCCGTTGTGACTTAAATTGTGAATGTCTTCGTCAGGATGTCGTTCCGGGGCGCTTGGCCAAGATGGATATTTTTCGTGACCTGGACCATAGCAGACACCTTTGAGACTGGACGCGTCTCTGACCGGTGGTGTTGGCGGTGGCGAAGCTTCGTCCCTTTCGTTGAGAGCAAGAGTGAAACTGTCGAATCCAAGAGTCTCGCTATACCTAACAGATTCAAGAGTTGTTGTGTTTCTTTCTTTCTTTTTCTTTCTTTTTTTTTTTTTACATATCATTCGAGTCGATTTTAACGAAGAATAAAAATGAAAGGATATTAATTAGTAATAAATATCGAGCTTGCACGAGAGAACGATGTATAATCATCAATGTCATTGACGAATCGTTTATCAAGCGAATACCGGCAAAACATATAATTGATAAATTCATATAATTCATTTCGAATATCGATTATGCCTTTGTGCGAAAAGCAATCAATTTCGAAGAGAACATAAACACTACAATAAAGCGACGTCTTTGCATCGTTCTGCGTGGGAACAAATACGAATGAATACGACGAGACTTGTTATTAGCGCTTAACGCGATGAATCACTTATGATACGTGGTAATCCCGACAGCGAGCGAGCGCGTTCTTATACGGTGTCATTGAACCACTTTATTACCAGGATATGTGCACGCCGCATAATTTATGGAATAGTCAATAAGTTCGATGTAACTGGAAGCGCAGCAGGACGGAGACCGTAGACCGACCTACAATTATCTTGACTTTTCTTTCCTCCTCGGTTTCAATGTTATTAATACTGGAATAACGACCTTAACAAGCGAAATTATCATAAGACAAATTACGTCCTACCGCGATGATTCCTGGATTATGTAAGCGAACGCGAAGACTACGAGATGAAAAAGAGAGTAGAAATCGTTCATTTATCGACTACTCGATTCTTCTTCATTCCAAGAGATTCTTTTTTACGTGAACTATAACTCGACCGATCTAAAGTTCATTCCACTTGCTAGCAATTATCGGATATGTAGGTTAGGCTCTTCTTGAAATTTAATTCTCTACTCTCTACTCGATCAAGGATAAATATTTATAGATATACATCGAATTAACGAGAAGGTGATTATTAAAGATAATATTTAAATAGACGTGTACCCGCTGTCGTTCTTATAGCCCGGAGTATTTTTCTTGTTATTCTCGTTGTAACCGGCAATCGCTGTCTTTTTGTTGCCGACGTTGTTATTGCCTTCGTGTTCGTTTTCCGTTGACCTCCTGCCGTCGTTTCTGCGACGATAGTATTGGTTAGACGGCACCGTCCTGGACGGACTCTTCTTAAGGCCATAGCCTTCCTGAGTATACGACGTGGTACCCTTGAAATTGGTAGTCTCGTTGTCATGCCCGTGGTTCGTATACTTGTAGGTCCCCGAGGGACAGGAAGGTGGACCTGGGGCCTCATCCTGTACACGATATCCTGGTGGCGACGGTTGCAATTCCGTCATCGTGTAACCGACGTCCCCGCCATCCGGGATACACCTACGACGCAGACAAAATAAATCATCGTGAGCTTTATGCTTTCCGTATATTTTTCTATATTTTCGTACTATTTGTACGTTTGTTTGTTTCTTTTTTCATTAAATTTTATAATTATTTTTAAATATATTTAAATATTGTTGTAATAAAATTAGTATATGTACATTTATATATTACGAATAATATATCGTGCCAGTTTTATATCATCACGGTAACGCTTTCATAAAAGTTTTACGACAAAAAAAGTCTTTACCATCGCATTCAATGGCAGTGAGTAGATTTCACTGTGCTAATTCTTCACTTACTAGAATTGTATTTTTATCTGTATTTATCGTATATATATAATTAATTGAGATATTCATATTCATAATTGAAAATATGAGATATAATTAAATATCCTTGATGAATGGTGATTGTTAAATAATACTCGTTAAATAACAACATATAATGATAATTAAATCGGTTGAATCGATAAATTTCGAAAGGGATTATTTCCATTCGTAATAATAGACAATAAGAGAAATTTAGTGTGCCTTAAATTTACCTAGATTTATAACTTCTATATAATCCAAAAATTAAAAAAAGAAAAATGTCAACGATTTTTATACATCAGATAATAAATTTAAGATAGCCTTTAGGTAAAATTTTGAATTCTTACTACATCAGTCTCTTCGAATCAAATATATTCTTCCCAAAGAAGGTCCTCATTATCATCGTCATCATCATCAAAAGTTATCAAGATATTCACGTTCTCGGGTTTAAATGACTCACCCAATCGTATTTTATACATGTATTATTTCTAATATATTTTATCGAAGTAAGAGTTTTACGATCTACCATCTCTAAGTTCTTAAGTTACGTCTTTAGTCGAATTAAGACCAGCTACAAATCGTATATCGTTAAACTTTAGAAATAAATCAAGGTGTAACGAAAAGTAAGGTAAAATCTGACAAGATTAATGTACAAATGTAACGATCAAAAATAGTTAAGGAAGATCGGTTGGTCCAGATATATCGAGTTATATAAAGAGCAAAGCAAACGCGATTATATCGTTGAGAATAAATGCATGCGAGGCCTTTTAAACGATGGATTACGAAGCGACGAATTTAAAAGGCAGGGTATATCAGGTATGAAATTCTTGGAAAGCTTTGCTCGGCTCGGGTGCGAACATGGTTCGCGTACAGGTAGTATGTACATACCATAAGAATCAATTTGTTCGCGGATTGAATTACATTATCTGCCGGTAAGCGTGAGCTTGTAGAACTGGATGGAAGGCGTGTCGGTTGAGACGATAAAGTCCATGGAAACTTCATAGGACTGGTTACTTAACCTTTAAGTAAGAGAGAGAATCAAAGTACGGGCGCCGTGGCAGGAGGAGAAGGAGGAGGAGGAGGTGGAGAAGCAATAATCGGCGTTAATGACAGCATTAGCATGATCGACGAAGTCGATACATTGTTCTCTTCAGGAGTTAGACTACGTTAAGGGGTGTTGAGAAGCAAGAACGTGCCCGATCTTGTATGCCACGCCTTCGTTACTACCGATTGAGCCAGCTCCATTACGTCAATCTTTCATTTCGGTGATGTTTAACATATTGACTGTCACGGTGGTTATCCGTAACCACCTCCTATATTCTCATTGTCAGTGGTGGAGCCATAGTAGATATTGATCAATGACCGGTGTCTACTACAATCGTAAAATTAATTACTATAATGTTATTCGATAAAAAATTGGAAGTAAGGCAAACATCTAAAATAAAAAGGGTCTTAATTAATGATTCTTGTTAATAATGTTTGTTTTTTATACAAATGGAATAACGAAACTATAAATAGAAAAACGTTTTATTTGTATGCTTATAAAGTATATGTAAATAATATTATTTACACTGATCCAGACGTTAACAAACGTGATATTTTACGATCATTAGATTTTTTGACGAACTGTATTTAAACAGTAGATATAAATAAAATGTGGGATTGACTGTTGTTATCCTTATAATACGATGTTCCTTTTTTTGTGTCCTAAATTTCTGTAACTTTTGTTTGAAAAGTTTAACATTTTTAGTCGACTCATGAATTGTTAAGAGTAACCGAATTGATTATATCGATAAAATAAACGCGCTATTGATAGGAGTACACTCTCATTTAATCATATTACACGTATATAATTATTAAATTGGAAATTTTACTTTGACTCGCAAAGTGACACGTAGAAAAATCGTTTGGGCGGTAAACATGTTAACATTTGGATGAATCAAAAGATTTCTCAATACACGAAAATAAAAATCACGATTTTAGAGGAGCTTCGAAAGATCGGTTCGATATAAATACGATCGTAATTCGATTTCATCCGGCGAAAAATTTAGGACGATCGTACGTTGCGTACAAGGAAGACGGTGACGGACGCGTTTCGGACGAACAATCGCCGATAAATCATCGAAATGGATCGTACGTATCGAGATACGAAAAGATCGTCCCAGATTTTTTATTCATCGATGGCCCAACCAACCATATCCCGAATCTTCGAATACAATCGCAGTCGTTATTCCTGAGAGAGGATCAAGATCGATGACATTATGCGTCAAGGGATCTCGTATCGTCTTACGAGCAACGTTTTAATATCGTTTGTTATCTTCTTGACGACGACAACGACAATGAGAACGATGAGAACGATGACGATTCATCGAGTGTGAACGTAAAGCTTTTCGAACGTGTAAAAGGAATATAAATAACATTTACACCGTGACTTTGAACTTTAAGAATATAATATTATATGAGAATAGCTGTATTAAGGAACGGGGAAAAAGAAAATTAAAGAGTTTCGCAACGAACGCTAATAACCGAGAGACTAATGCGAATATTTTGCAACGATCGCACAAACATGGAAAGATACATATATAGCTACGGATATATACGTGAGTACTTACTACGTACTACGGGAGCAAAATCAGTATTAAAATATCTAATATACGAGAAGACGTTCGTAAATTATCGAGAGTTCGTAGGTTTTAATTGGAACGGGAGAATTACGGAAAGGGCCGGGAAGGTAAGTTCCTCGGCGATTTTACGAGTAAACGGAGAAAATAATAAAGTATTAGGCTTTAATGTAGCGATAAAATTGCAAGAAGAAGAAAAAGAAAAAGAAGAAGAAGAAGAGAAGATGGCGAGAAGGAATGAAGGTGTTTCTCGTCAAGATCTGTACAACGTAATCGTTTTAAAGATCTTTGCTAAGAGAAAGATACATTTTCCATCAGAGTTGTTAATAAAAATCTGTATAAACGAACTCGACAATAAATCCAATGTAAATTCGAGAGATCGAGGGATATTAGAAATTTTCGATCACGGTGTACGTTAAATTAGATTTGTCGTGGTAGGCGTGTCAGTAGTTTTGCATAATAAGAGTAGAGGAAGGGTAGGATATATAAGACAAAGTTTATGATCATTAAAAAGTTAAACGGATGGCTTGCATAACAGGGAGAAGAAAAATTTCAACATTCTTACTATGGTTGGTACGTCGTTCTATCTTAAATCTTTTTTATTTTATTTATCTTTCCCTTGCTCTGTTTCCGTCTCAGAGTCCCATCATCGATCATAATCTATCTTCATGAATCTACAGAGCGAGAAGATAACATAGGAGTCGTCGTCATCATCGTCGTCGTCGTCGTCGTCGTCGTCGTCGTCGTCGTTGTCGTCATCGTCATCGTTCCTCGTCGTTCTCTGAATAAATTTCACCGGACGTTTATCTCTCACAGTGCTCCGTGGACCGAGATAAAATACGATCTCGATTACGTTCGTGTCCTCCTCCGTGTACAGACTTAATAAAGTCAGGACCAAACGCAAGCCGCTCGCGTTTCAATCCACGTAACTACATAGTATATACATACGTATGTTAGTACTTTCTTACTTACTTACTCACTTACCTACGTTGTATAATAATACCTACGTACGGTGAATCTTATGTACGTTGCACATTGGAGTTTCTCCGAAAATGTGACGTCACCGTCGAGAACCTTAAGCACAGAGAGTGAGCGCAATGAGGAAAAGGATTCCGTTATATAACGCTTTTGAAACTTCGTAGAAATACGACGAACTTGGATAGAAGGACAGTTGGTACGACATTTGACAAATTTTTCATGCTTGGAAAGGTGTTGCTTCGGAGTTTTCCTTTTAACGTTTAAACGTGCGAGACTCGATCATCGGATACTATTCCACGGGTAGCATTAGCCGACGATGAATGGCCAGAATGTTGCATTGGTGCTATGACGATGGTGCAACTCGCATGCCAGCACGCTGTTAGAAGAAAAGAATTTGCTTCGCCGACTCGCCAAGGCTCTCAGGTTTCCGCGAAATCACGCGTTTAGAAGTCAAATAAATGGGTGGTTCGTCCATTAAGATCACGTTTTTCGTGCCCCTAAATCACACTCTTTTAATTGCCACTTGTCCAAGAGCTCGTCGTGAGTTCTTCCTTCGTTCATGGTTATTCCTCTCAAACGTGGAGGTTTAATATACCCTTACCTTTTCCCGCATTAAATTCTAGCATCTTACGACTCGATTTGGCCACCGACCGACTCGACGTTGTCTCCTCGTCAGAACGTTTGTCGACGTTTCGTGTTAATTTCTTTTTCTTTCTTTCTTTCTTTCTTTCTTCCTTCTTTTCTTTTCTTTTTTTTTTTTTTTATTTGAATTTATAAGAACGTTAACGACTCCAACGTTTCCCTTTTCCAGTCTTGCTCTAACGCATTTTTCTTGCGTTTTAAGAGACACGAGAATTAATCGAGCAGCGTGAGCACACTGGCCGAACGAGTCGTTGCTACTCGATTAATGCACACGAATGCATTCACCAAAGGACAATACCTACGTTGGAAGCATGTAAGTCGTGCACCAACGACGATCCACTTCGTTAATGTTCTCCATGCTTGGTGCCGCTTCCTAAAGAATTACATGAGCCAACGAAAGTACTTGGAGGGGGCAGAACGAGGGAGTATCCAAAGAAAAGAACCACGCCCTTATCCGTGATCCACAGAGGCAAATAAGAGGATGAAGAGAAGGAGAGAGAATCCGTACATAGGTCTCTCTCTCTCTCTCTCTCACTCACTCTTTCGCTCTCGCTCTTTCTCTCGTAAGCGAGGAACATGTTACGTCACATAATTAATGCGCGTCGGGTTCGTTGACTGGTAACTCAGCGTGTACGTGTAATTCCGGGGAACCATCGTGTGCCATATGAACCAAGAGGAGGAGAATCTTTGGGCAAGAGAGGACCGAGTCAAACTCGTTTCAACATAATTCAGCAACGTAAATCTCTCTCCTGTTGGTTGGCGAATCTGCATCCAAATATATGTACATACCGGGTGAGTCAGTTAAAACTCCAAGTATTTATGTATGTATATCTCGATAACTTTTGATGATAGAGAATTTTTTTCCAGAAGTCTATTAAACTGTTATTCGGTGAGATTATAGATTCTTTAACGTGGATACGTGAAATTTATTTTGATTTAAAATAAAATCGTAGGACCGATAACTGGAAATTTTGAATATATTAAAGAATTGTAAAAAAAAAAAGAATCATGAGGTATGATAATATCTTTTTAATAGGAGTGAGGAACAAATGATTTATTTATTCCGTTATAACGAGAGAAATAAAATCTTCCTAACGAGTTGACTCCATTTCCTTGGTTAACAGGTTAAAGTAACAGTATATGTTAAATACAAATTGATATTGCTATTAGAATATAAACTTGAAAACCATTGAATATGTTGAACGACCAATAGTATAGATAAGTAAGCTTATAGTATTAATGTAATATATTTTGAATTTTTCTTTATTCGCATTATAAATTTCATATATGAAAAATATTGAGTTCCATTTAAAGAAATGTCAATAATCCTCATATATCGGGATATATGATCTTCAAGTAAAATTTCTTAATGTTGCTATAAATAAATAAATACTTTTTTCTGAGAAATTTTTTTCTATCATCAAAAGTAACCGAAAAATGATAACGCTTCTAATTTCAAGTGACACTCGTTGTATATTTAAAGAAACCCGATAGTTTTAAGAACGGTTTAAAAACACATTTCAATAATGATATTTGATAAGTGTTGATAATCGAGAGATACGTTTGTCACTGACAGAACGAGACGATAATATTTCCGTACGCTTTTTAATATTCAATACTCGACTCGACTTTGTTCGATTGGGATCGAAGAAATGGAGATGAGTGCCTATGTGTATATATATTTGTATGTATGTGTGTCTGTGAAATTTATTTTGATTCAAAATAAAATGATAGGATTAAAGACTGGAAACTGGATATATTAATGAATTATGAGAAAAGGGAATTATGAAATATAATAATGTTTTTTATAAAATTTATATATATATAACATATATATAATATATATTATATATATCATATATATAATAAATATATATGTGTGTGCGTGTGTGTGTGTGGTTACAAAAGGAAAATAATAAAAAGACGAGGAAGTCTCTTTTCTTCCACTTGGAATTATGATGCTGCCTGGAGCAGGACACCGCGTTGGCGTTCGGCGTTGGAGTCATGCTCGAGAGAAGTTTTGCGTGGGTCCTTGGTAGTCGTGAGCGATCTCGCATATGCACTCCGTCTCAACGGTAGCCATCACGATGACACGTCGCACGAAAATGCGAGTCGGGCGTGCATCTCGAATGCATCAGGAGATGGACCGTTCTTTTCAGTGGCGTAAGACACGTGAAACTTTCTGCCCTATCTATTTTTCTCATCAGAATTTGAATCGTTCTATCTTATCTTTCGAATTATCTTTTCCTTTTATTTACAATTCAAGCGAAAAAGTGAATTTCACTTACTCGTCTAATTATTTTATCTTAGTCGATATATTTTATAATTGGTAAAGTCGTAAAATGGACTTGTTAATTTTTTTTTCATTCATTGCTGAATACTATATCTATAACTTATATATTGTTTTATGCGTTTTACATTGTAGGAAAGTCAGGTGTGATTGAATAAATTTTTGTTCTGTTTGTATATTCGTATATAATAATTAAACTAGGCGATTTGATTCGAAATTGTAATATGTTTCGATAATAGTAAATTTGTTGTAGAATATTATTGCAAGTATTAAATCGGTGTTTTTATAAAATCACTTTTAATTTATAAATATTGTAATATGATTTTAATGGATCTTCCTTATATATTTGAAAAAGGTTTTTAGAATAAATTAGTCGAAGATAAACAAGTGTGAGATAGAATAATATGTTACAATCCTTTCGAGTTCGATCTTAAACTGGTTTTTTTCGACGGATTTATTTATTGCGATGTTATTGCCGCGTCATCTCGATTTTATGCGATTTAACTGAGGCTCGGATAAGAACAAGACCATCCGAGTTCTCCGTTAACTCCTCCGCTTGTAAATGCCATATTATATGTATACCATGATTCGTCCACCATAAATCGTTCATCCGATCATTCGCATACGACTTTTCACCGTGATATTGGATTTTATTAAGGGCTACTCTGCGAAGCTACTTTATAAGCACACTTTTTCAAAACTCGTTTCTGCCGTTAAACGTGTGTCCCCCTCTTGCGGCACTGTTGAACATCGGCCAAGCGTTCGATCGTTAACTTTCAAACTTGCGGCTATTTTGATCACACCTTCGACATGTGTGGTCCCTGGGATTCATCCTTAACTCTTTGGATCTTATATATCGTCTATATATCTTTCTCTTTCTTCCTCTCTCTCTCTTCTTTAGTTTCATTCATATTAATTCCGTTTGTTAAAAAAAAAAAAAAAAATAAAGAGAAAGAAAAGAAAAAAAGAACGTGAGATTCGGTTTCATCAAATAGTCGAACGTTACGTCACCCAGTTACGGCTTTTGCGTAGAATCTTGATCGGCGAGAGATTAAACGATTACGCCAGTGAGTTCGAGTCATCGAGACGAGTGGGTAGGTAAATCGTTCGGAAAGGAAAGATCGCTTCCTACTAATTCAAACGCCTCGCCTAAAGCTTTGCGGTGAGTGTCAAGTATGTTGGCAACGTTGAAAAAAATCAAAGTCGTGCTGGTGTAATATCTGTGAATGTTCGAACTAAGCGTGAAGAATGATTTAGCTAATCCTTTCGTTACTTTCGAAATTATTCCATCTCTAAAATATCTGCTTTCAAGAGCAGGTAGCAAACCGAGAGACACATCGGAAATTATCAGAAACGTTCGATACAAGTTACATGGCCTCATAATGGAGTCATTTTATTATCGTCCAGTCATGTAGATTTTTATCGAACCAGAGGTGGTACTTGCTAACGTCATTCCGTAAATGCTCGCAGAGCAGATTAAAGATCGTGAAGGTCGAGGCTTAAGAGAGCACTTAACGTAGCTCGATTATGTTGCTCCTTGGTCTTTTCCGTCCAATTAATTCTCTGCCCTCGTTGGCTCAACCTGGGGATGATGTTCCGTTGCTCGTGTCACGCGATCGTTTGGCTCTTTTAAGGGAAGGAGGATGTTTAACAGGAAACATTATCGACACAAGACGTTACTTGGACTCGAACTGATCTCGTTGTTTGTCAGATCGCGTGTTTCCTACTCTAACGGTTTCATTTATTGATCATGCTATACCTTGATTATCGAATAACGTTATGTTAACTGTTGGAAACAACGATTTAAAAGTAATTATATTAGAGTTTAATGATTAAATGTATTTAATATATAACAATAAAAATAATATGGGGAAACTTGTAAATCCTCATCAAGTGAAATCTTCATGTGATGAATCGAAAAATATTCGTTGGTTTTTATCGAAGATTAGGAGAAAAAAATATCTTTAGTAAACCAACAAGACAGATGATAGAAAGTGCTATCCCTAGTGTCTCATATGGATTGGTACTGTTGAGTATCTCAGAAGTGGAGGAGTGGGTCACTTATTGACGAAGCCGCAAAATTACTGTGATAAGGAAGTCTACGGAAAAACTGTCATTTTTATTTTCCAAAATAAATGTAATGGCTGAGTATCGTATGTTAAAAGTGATTATAACCAATATGATCGCTAAATCTCCAACGGGAAAAATTATAATAATAATATGAAATTTATTCAATAATTCCAACTTGTTCATGATAAATTTTAAAATGAATCAACGTAAAGTATAAATTTATTTTCTCGCTGGATTTTATTTTGTACAGACAACTTATTTTTTCGATTGCTGAGCGACATGCAACTATATATCCTATATCAGTTTAGTAAGTCTGCTGTATAGAGTAAAATTTAATGAGTATATAATATATACATATTCCTTTCATCAGTAATCAGCAACTTTTTGAAGGCAACACTTAAGATAAAAAATGCAATCCCATGACTTTAGAAATATGTTATTTGGACTGACACGTGTAAAATTTTTATTTTTCTCATTGAAATGCAATTGTTTGCTCCAAACCATCTCAAGGTCAGAAAAATAGTACCCTAAAGTTATTTTTTTATGAATTATCGTACTATGAAAAAAAATAGTATTCTATTTAAAGAAACATCAATGATCTAAGAAAAATTGTTATCGATTAAAAATTAATTTCGAACAGTGTCAGAATTTTATTATGAAGAATTATTTTTCTTGTTTTTTTTTAGATCATATAGTACCTAGAAATTAGTTCAAATTTAGACGTTCTACAATATGGTTGAATCTTAATTTATCTTATTCATACAATCTTCAAATAAAAATTTTGTAACTTAATAATTATTAATATATTCGTTTCACCATGTTCGCATCTCAACCAACATGTTTTATGGATCAGTAAAATATAGAAAATTTTTGATAAAATAAACAGAAAAATAAATTGAAGTTTAAGACGGAAGACAACAACCTTATTACATATATCGTAATCTATCTAAATACATGTATATATATATATATAAATTAATTTACAATCAGCTGCTTAATCTTATGAGATATATTATAAATAAATTAGTCAACTAATCTGTTTGGATGTTCTTAGAAATTTAGGAAAAAGAAAAGAAAAAAAAAAGAAAAATCACAAAACGAACTGCCTATAAAACTCATAAAAGAGACTCGTTAAAGACGTTAATTAGTAAACACAGAAAGCAAAAAGATTTGAAAACAGAATTCATTAGAGAAACAGTAATAAAAATCTCATTCAAGAAATGGAGAAACAATCTTATTTAGAAGAAAGTAAAATAAAATGAAAAAGATTATTCAACGTCGATCATCTTGTTTAACCCATTATTTTTGATAGACCACAATCAAAGAATTACATATGAGATCACTGTAAATCATTAACGAGATCGCATTTCAGATTGAAATCGTTTGACGCGTTTCAAAAGGGACGATCTTTATCTACAGACTTTGACGTAATAGAAAGGATTGGTTCGACCGGTCTGCGAGTTGATCAGCCTAGTCGGATCTATTCGCGTGACTCCGTGGGATGTATTAAAAGTAGAGCGAGGAAATAGCTTTCTCCGTTCTTTCCGCAAAGGCAAAGTTCCGAGTTTTTGTCCGGAAGGAGACGGTCGTCGACCGAAAGGAAAATTCATACGAAAAGTCGTGAAACTTCGACATGATGACAATACCGTTGTCCTTTCTTATGGGAACACCTGGTCGTGAGATCGTTTCACAATTCGACTTTCTCGACGTGTAGTTCATCTTTAACAATAGATCTAAGGATATTGATTGTGTATATCTAATTTTAGTTAAATCAAGTTTTTTTAAATTAAATCATATTTATTTAAAAAAAGAGGTTTCGTAAATCAAGTTTTAATTCTTTGTAATGTAATGCAATTAACACATTTATGGTGTTTTTAATTTTTTATTTCATTTCATTTTTTGTCAGAAACTGATGTAGGATTTGATCGTTATATCATTTCTTATTCTAGGAGTTAGTTTATGGAAACGTGAAGATTTTATATTTCAAATCAAGATACGTATTGTTTAAATTTATTTTGAAATAATAGATAACGATTACTTCATGCGAATATTATTGTTTCTAGTTTTTTAATTACTTCAGTAAACAAAAGTATCAATGTAGTAATTATAAAAGTATTTTTTCTCATGACTGTGAAGTATCTTATCGCTCTACTCTTTATTTTAAGAAATTATTTAATGAAATATTAAATAATATAGCATTGATAACACTGATATATGTATGTAGATCTTATACGTATTATACCTCGTAATTGTAATTCACAATTGTATAATTCATTTTTCATTCAACTCATTTCATTCAACACACTCTAATAAGTACTAATATTGCCAACTGCATATTTTTTTTATTTTCAATATTTCTGTTTATTATATCTTGTAAAAATTATGTACTGACATTTTATAGTACGTCAAAATTCGTAAAATACGTTCGAAGCTGGCTAATAAAAATGTTGTAATATTCTTGGGGTGTTAACGATTAAGTAACATTGTTTAAATTATAATTTAATTGATAATTCATATCTTATAAATAATATTTGGTAGTATCGTATTATTATTGAACACTTGGCTGGTATTTAATCGTAATCAAAAAACATTGCATGCAAAAAATTTGTAATTTTCCGAAAGAACGTTTTAATCTTTCTCAAAGTCAAAATAATTATTAATTAATATTTTCATTCTTCTTAATCAATTTTTCCAAAAATACAAAAAAGAAAAAAATTATACAACAAAATCCGTCACTACCTCAACTGATTAATTTACTCCATGAGAAAGTTTAAAAAAAATCACTCGTAAAATTTTAACACACAGATTTAAAACATACAACGTTTTTCCTATCAGATATTCAATTGTCTTTAAGAAGAAAAAAAGAAACAAGTGTGAGCAATAAATACATAAAATGTATAAAAAGATTGGACGTATAATATATGCAACATAATTTTCTTTTCGTACGTTCGAAAATTTCAACTTGTCCCGTCGTTTATTATCAACGCGTAAGGACAAATTTCTTTTTCCTTTATCAAAGGGAAAACGAACGATCGAGAGAAGAACTCTTTACGGTGTCCATTCTCGTGGGCGACAGTGAGCGTACGTTTTCTCGTTTCGAAGTCGTGGAATGGATAAGACGAGTACCAGGATGGAGACACGGACGTAAAAGTATACCAAGCGGAAAACGTTGAGAAAAAGAAAGCAAAGGAAAAAAAGAAAACGAATAAGATAAAAAAAAAAACGAGAAGAAAAAAAGGGCGAAGAGAAAGGAAGAAGAGGCGAGGGAGAGAGAAAGAGAGAGAGAGAGAGAGAAAGGACAAATCGACGAAATACGAGGTATCGCGCGGTCGCACGCGAGCAAGCGAGCGAGTAGATCGTAATTTCTTTCTCTTCTCGTTCGCACGAAGCGAGGGCCGATGTTCCCTTTCAAAACGCCCGGCCATAACTCGGAAGGCCCGTTTGGTGCTTTACGCGCTATACATTAAACCCGAGTAACAGACTTTCACGAGAAGAAATTCCCAACGAAACACCCTGGACTTCGATCGGGACGAACGTCGGAACGAAGGACAACGATGACGGCGAGGAGGAGGGCGTCTTTTTACAGAGAAAAAGGAAAAAGAGGAGAAGGAGAAGGAAGAAGAGGAGGAGAAGAAGGAGAAGGAAGAGAGGGAGGAAGAGGAAGAGGGTTAACGGTTCGTTGAACTAATTCTCGCGACGATGGAATCGTCTCGTTACGACGATAAACCTTCTATCTTCAAGATTCCCGGCTTATTATCCTCTCCACGGAATTATCCATCGTTGAAGGAATTTATATTGAAAGGAAAGCGAAATATACATGGGACTCACGTACCATTCTCAGATTCCAAAAGTGATCTCTCTTAGCGAGGAGGAATTAAGTATACGGATCTTATCGAGGCTACTCACCAGCGGACCAACAACGTTCAAGTCGGCATAAGTTCTACCATGGCACGTACCTTCACCAAGCGCGAAATGTGATCGACGTCAATCGGGATTCGATTCGGTCGTAATTTCTATCCGTTCGAAGCGCTCTCTCTCTCTCTCTCTCTCTCTCTCTCTCTCTCTCTCTCTCTCTTTCTCCCTCTCCTTTTTCTCTTATTTTTCAACCTTCCCTAGTAAGTATACCATATACCAGACGAAAGAAGTAACTGGAGATAAGAAGTATCTTTCCTTTTTCTCCTATCAAGAAAGGAATCCTTAATATAAAAGGGACGTTGAAAAAAGAGGAAATAATAAAAAAGAAAAAGAAAATAAATCAATAAAAATCGATCGTTCGTCTCGTATCGCGATTTCTCAGGAAGCTTTTCAACGCGCTAATTATCTTGGATCGCTGTAATTCGATACTTTAACGACTATCGTTAAATTTATCCCCGTGCAGGTGCACCTTCTTCTCTTCTATCTCGTTCGCATTTCGTTTATTCGAGAACCGAGAATTCGTTCTATGTATTTTACGTACGTATATATATATATGTTCACGTAAGTACACGTGGAAATAAATCTGCACGATCTCGAAGACACGTTCGAATCTATAAAGAGAAATAAAGAGAAAGAGAGAGAAAGAGAGATAGAGAGGGAGAGATAGACAGGTAGACAGAAAGAGACGACAGAACCGTTTGTAGGTGCATGAAAAATTGGTGAGCTCATCCTCGGCATCTGAAGATCGATCGCACGATAATCCATTGTGTTTCTGCAATTCGTTTCTCGAATCGCGTCGTTCGACGAACGAACCCGATCGTTGACCCTTTTGCCAATCCCATAGGTATATCTTCTTCCTTTCTTTAAATGATTTCGAATCAACGTTTTGTATCTGACGACAGACGGCACGTCACTCTGATGCAACTGTATCACGAATTAAAATGAATTTGTAGGGAACTTTAGTTGTAAAACTCGTTAAAACGTTTCATAGATTCCGTTGCGTTCGAAAAGGCTGCTCCTTCTTCTTTCGAAGAAATCTTAGTATCCCTCGCAACTTGTAGAAATGTTAAAAGTAACGGGTCTTACTCTCGTCGGCTAACCATTCGAGTTTTACAATTATGAATTTAGTCGATTTGGTCGAGTCGACGATTGAAACGGGTTCTTTCCAAGCGGCAAGAAGAATTACACGTCCACGATGACTCGCTATAGTATTTCAAATAAAGAAAACTTAGCGGGAAATCTCTTTTGAAATACAAGCTAAACATTTTCCAACGCGATTTTGAAAACATGATTTTCTTACTGTACGTTCTAAAAAATTTTGGAAGATTCAGAAAAAACAATTTGGAAAAGATCCAAACATTTCTCTACGACAAGCGAAGATGAAAATAAGTATTGATTAAGTTTGCTGTAAAAATTGTTTATATTACTATTATACGTGTATCATTTTATTTTTATCATTATTTTGATATGAAATATTACGCGGCAAATAGAATCAAATTTGTATTTTAATTTTAATTTTCTCTCAATGTCACGAATTTTTCAAGTCATTAAAACTATTTCGAAATTCCTCTTTTTTTTTTTACTTTTAGAGAACGTAAAATTTTCATGTAGTTATGTATTTTTCATATTCATCGAATAATAATACTTTGTTCCTCTCGTATAACACGATATGGATTTTCTATTAGAGGATATCCTAGGATATAAAAGGATCGAGTTCAGTCCCCAAAAAAAATTCGTATATAAAATCTGAAACTTTTACGATTCACTTATGAATTTTATTTCACCCCGACGAAGTCACTTTATCTGTTATACCTATCATCCAGTATGTTCTCATCGTATTTGAACTCTTGCTAAACCGTTATGTAAAGATCCATCCGCATTCTGACGTATTTAAAAAGAAAGCTTATCACAGTAATGCTTTTGAAACTAACATATACCATTCTCCCTAGTACTCTTTTATAGTATACTTTTAACAATATAACAATTTCCATCATACGGAAGAGGATCGCAACTTTGCGATCGAACGCAACGATGCGTTCGTTGTATGAAACACCTCCATCGTGGAAACGCGAAAAGGCTCTCAGAGCTCGGCTTCGTGATTTGCACTGAGCTCTTTCCTCCCACGGCTCTAGTCGCTTATCTACACGTTACAACGCAATGCGAATTGAACCAGCGATTCTTCGTGTGCGTCCTCGCAAAGATGGAGAAAGAAAAAGCCAATGACAACGCACACGCGCAAATGCGTTTATGGGATTGTTGTATCCACGTATTGCGTACGATCGTCGATTGCTACATCGAGAGTCGGTACTATGATTTCCTGGAGTAACGGCCCGGGCCACTTTACGATTTTTTTCTGGTATTTTTTAAATGATTTCGAGAGAGAGAGAGAGAGAGAGAGAGAGAGAGAGAGAGAGAGAGAGAGAGAGAGAGAAAGAAAAAAAAGAAAAACAGAAGGAAAGAGGAAAACACAAGATTCTCAATTTGATTTGGACATTTTTAACTTTGTTTTTGTATAAGTCGTCAGTACGGCTGATTGAATTTTGATGAATCTTACGGGAAATGATAAATAATTCTTCTTTAAGATTAGTTTTATCAATCAATCAGTATTATTGGTCTCAATTGTCTTTATAGAAATTTCTATTTTATATTTCGTCATGTGTTTTCTCAAGTTGTTATGTCTTTTTTTCTATTGTATACGTAGGATGAATTTTATAAATTTCTTTTTTCTTCTTCTTCTATATATAGTATATTATATTTCTGTAAACGGTAAATCGTTTTTTTTTAATTTCATATAAGACATATTAGGTTGGCTAACAGTAGAGTGTATACAATATTTAATCAAACGGTAGATCATTTTTTAAATTAGGTTTTAGATATATTATGTTAGTCAATAGTATACTATATGATTAATAGTTATTATATCCGTGTTGACCCGTAAAACCGGATTCATTGAAAAAATTACATTACACAATAAATATGTTAATTTGATTAGGTGTGACTTGATTGATTTGTAGAAGTCGCGAAATAGAAAAAATTGTATAATCTCTGAAAGACGCGCAAAAAGTAACGAAGTAAACAAAAAAAAATACAAAAGAAAAAATTTAAACCACTTTTAGAAACAAAAAAATTTTCTTGAAAAAAAAATAAATCGATTATTTAATTCAATTAAAATCTAATTAAAAATATACAATCTTTTCTAATTTATAAAAGTACCTAATAAAAAAAAAGATTAGCAGTAAGAGAAAATATACCTGTATATGTAATCTTATAAAATTACATAGTCATTATTCTTAATAATTATCCTGTAAAACTGAAAAATTATAAAATAAATAAAATAATCGAGAACTTACTTTTACCAACGTAACTGAAAAGTAACGATATAAGTAATTAAAATGAAAATAACGGATAATAAATTATACATATATATGAATAGTAAGTAAATAAATTCTGTATCCGACAATCTTCATATTATTTTTATCACTATTTAATTTGATTTTTTAAAATTATATTTATTATTTTTCGAATATCTTAGTTGTCTCGATCAATTTAAAAATCTTGCAATTTATACGAGTACACTTGTAGCGTGGGTAAGTTTATTACGTCGTAAGTATAAGAAAAATGATAACGTGTCTCGAATTACTCGTGTAGTAATACACGAAGAATGTTCAGGCAGTATTATTGAGAATTATTTCTTAATTAGCACAAGAATGCACGATTTCTATGAAATACTAAAATAAGTCGATCTCACAAGCATCCGTTTATATAGTTAAAACTATAAAAGATGAGTTAAAAAAAGTGAGTATGGAGTAAACTGAACGAACTTGCATTCATAAACTATTGAAATTTAAATGACAAAATAAAATATATAGACCATGTATATAAATCGATACACACACATACACAGACACAGACACACGTGTATATTATCAGTTCCAAATGCCAAAAAGCTTCCGAACGACCTTCCTTCTTTATCTACGTATTATGAATCTACATGAAATTCCAATTAAATAGAATAAGCAGTATAAGATAAGTGTCCCTCGAGGATATTTATATCACGGAGATATCGGTATTTGATACTATATTGGTATGTATATACGAGCTGACCGCTCGTTAAGAATGAAACGTTCGAGAGTATACGATATGTCATAATAAAAGACGTACATATAACATACACAGGACTAAGATCTATATAATATATAGAATAGAATAGAATAACAAAGTGCTCTTATGCTCGTATAGTTAAAAATTTTTAATAAGATTTACGCAATCGAAACGACGTTCCAAAGTCGTGATGAAGTATTATTTGTGTGACTTTATGACGACTTTATCGGATAGAACATATCTCTTAGTGGTATTTTAAACTCCATATTAAAAATTAGAACTCGAATATAGATAAATTCGAAAGTACAATGCGAGATAGAAAGAGATAAAGAGAGAGAGAGAGAGAGAAGAAGAGGGAGATACATGCTAATAAATATTCAGTCCAAAAGGAAATCAGTGTCTATTAACAATGCGATGCTCAACTCCCGTAACATTAGAAAGAGACAACATGGAATAGAAAAGGATCGTCTCACGAGTGAAAGCGCGTCCAGTTTCACGAAATCGTAATCGGGCAATGTCGCATGCAAAGAGACACGAGGGAGCAACTAGCATAGATGGGTGGGCCGGTAGACGTAATCTAATGAAAGAGTCCCGCCTTGATTATGCTACGGCGCTTCGCGTGCCGTAGTTGGTCGTTCGTCTTTCTCGAACAGCACGAAGATCTACAGTGAACCCACCGACGACGTCGAAAGACAAAGGCAAACTTTGCATCGTGATGCAGTTCAGTTCTCGAGAACTCGCTAACTCCTTTGTAATGGAGTAACCGTGGTAGAAGTTGAATAGCGATGATGTTGAACAAATCATTGAAATTCTCTTTCTCCTCTCCTTTTGCTTTTACGAAGATAGAATTTTAATAAATAAAAATTCAAATCATTATTAATTATTATCTTGTTGAATTATTTTCTATTCATCAATCTATAGAAAATATTTGTTGGAGTATCAATGGTGTGCGATACTATTTATTATGTTATACTAACGCTATGTGTTTGTACGTTAAAGCTATTACAGATTAGGTATATTAAGTACACACATATATGTATATATGTATGTATGTATGTACTTAAAAGTAATATATAGAGTATTACTTATTTTTTAACTTTTATTTCTATATATTCTAGATTACGTTATAATATTTTTTAATGTAATAAATTATAATTTATAATTCTTGTATAAATATTTCTTATAACAATGTACTATATCTTTTAACCTATGACTGTATTATATCTTCCGATATTTGCAGTGCTAATCAATGTTTGTAAATAAACTTCTAATATCTATATGCTTACGTTTGAATCTGAGCGATACTTCCGCTCAAGTTACAATCACGCGAACTTTTACCATAACATTTACTGTTGTGGAATATTACTCACAATAACCATAATATTCCGAGTAATAATAACGTCATGGAATTCATAGAGAACTATTTCATATTATTAAATCGCATGAAAAAATAATTTTCTGTTATGGCAACTTCACTGGCAATTAATGAAAAGATTCAATAAACAAAATAATGAATGGATTTAATAAATGAAAATACTTAATTAAAATTTCGTAGTAATATTTTATGAAGTATGTATTAAAAGTTCCGATTGATAATTAAAATAACATTATTCATGAAGAAAGAATAAAAAAAAAAACAATTACAATATTGCATGTTCCAGAGTTAATCGATTCATATACACTCTATTCATAAAGTATATGAAAAATTAGATAGCATTATTCGAAACATCGATAATTCATTATTACCGTATTTTTATCGTTTCACTATCATTATCATATATATTAATACCGAATATCTTGCTCTATCCTTTATAATAAGAAATATCAAAGATACTTGTATCAGTTCAATCATTAAATTGACTATGTATTTTATTATTTCAGAAAAAGAAATAAGATCTTTAGAAATTCACGATATCATTGCAATACTTCAACTTGACATGAATCCATGAAGGGAAATAAAGAAAGCAAAAAAGAAAAAATATTGAGAAAAATGAAAGAAGGTAAACGTAAAGAAAATTTATTAATTGACCGATCGCATAGCTTTGCTATTCTCGAAGATATGATACCAGTTAGAGATGTGCGTTTCCTTATCGAGAAAGGGAGTTATCGTGGATGACGTATCGGCTTGATCGGTATCGTCCTGCTGCGTAAGCACGGCCCTGGCGAGTTATCGAGCTGTTTGCGTGCTCCATCGCGTCAAGCAGAGCGAGAAAAAGGCCGAGGGTAGAGCTTGTTTCTACCTCCTACAGTGGTTACGCGAAGCTTCTATACGCGTTCCTATGTACAACAGAGCAGTAAGCCGCGCACAAGAGTAATCAAAGAAAGCCGATTCGTTCTTCTTACGGTCCAGGTGCAGGAAAGCCGGCCTCGAGGTCGTTCTACCCAAGGAATGAGTTACGTCGAACGTCCGTGATCTCGCGGAATCATTTATAAGGTCTCTCTTGTACTGAACGAATAGAGAGGCGCGAGTGTTTAACATTAACTTGATGTAGGTATATGATATGTTGGATTTTATGAGAAAAAATATTGCATTTAGTTCTGAAGATGTCGTAATAGAGTACATGGTAGGTCAACATTTATACAGACCGAGCTAAAAGTTCTTAGGTAATTTTCAAAATCAATTACTTTTTTTCGACACTTTTTAAGAGATTTTTTAATTTCTTTTTTGTTTCTTGTTTTAGATTGTACAATTATAAGCTAAGTTAGGATTTTAAAGATCATTTAAAAACTTATGGGTCATTCTATATTGTTTGAGAGATAAAATTACGATCTTTTTGTATAAGTCCTCATAATTTTATTTTTTTAATACTACCGACTTATTTTTACCACATTTATCAATTTGACAAGTATCCGTATAAAAATAAAACTTTTTATTCGTTATTATTTTTAATTTATTTAATTTTACAATCGAATACCTTTCAATTAACATTACTCTAACAATTATTATTTCGATAAACGTAGCAGAAGGAATTTAAAGTCTATTATCTTAACGGGTTTGGTAGCTCTAGTGTTAAGTGTGGCTTAGACTCATTTTGAAGTGACTTATGTCTAAAAACTTTTAAAACTAATATTGGATAATTCATTCGTTTATATTATTCTCACCGTATACTATCTTTATGTTACGAGTTGCGACAGCGAAACTGTCTGCAAGTTTAAATTCCTGTCGGATTATAATATGTATTTCACTAGTACTTATCTTGGTGATTGTAAAATTAATATCAGATACAAGTAAAACGTTTTATAAAAACAGGTTATATTAAACACCACACAACAGATGATTTATATATATGTAGACACACACACATACACACACACACATATATATATATACATATATATACACATATATATGTAACAGGTTTCGTAATTTATATCTATAATTATGAACATACTTTACCTAAGAAAATTCTAGTATTTCATATATACCAACCTAATACGTATCGGAAATACCCCCATTTTGTTACTCTTGTCGACAATACTATAAATTTTTACATTCGTTGATGTATAGTAGATATATTATTCAAAAAAATCAGGCATATATATAGTAATAAAAATTTTTTTTAAATCAACTAAAAAATTACGAAAAAATTAGGTATATATACCTATATTTTTTTAAATGTTAAATATATATGTTATTTTAACAAATTATACAACTTTGATGTGTCAAAATTGATTAATTAAGATTTAAAAAAATGAAATAATCAAGATTTTAATTAAAAAAGAAATAATTAAAAAAGATTAGTGCTCAGTCAAAAATTACATGACCGAATTAATGAACCTTCCTTCTTTTCTTTGAAATTCATGATTATCTCTTTCGAAGTTACAATATAAAAAATTTCCTAATTTACTTATAATTAAAACCAGGAATATAGATAAATTAATATCTGCTAATAATGCTATAATCTAAAATTAATATCTGCTAATAATCGATTTATAATTTCATTGAATTCTTAATATCTTTTAAAATATTAAATCAATATAATTTATCAAGATAGAAACATTCTTCGAAACGGTAAGATATCGATTTGAAAGATATTGCGAAAGAAAGAGCAGTAGAGTGGTGGCGCACGGTTCGTTCGACGCAGACTCCACCATTTACAATCGCCATAACCTGGCAGAAGTCGTCAGAATTCTCATAAGCCGACTCGAACCCATATCGGTGGCTCAAGGTCGTTGGACAGGCCCTGCTAAAGCATCGAAGTTAGCGCTCTCTTCGTTCGTTGTCGAAGAGCTTAGCGAAGAGAAAGAGCGCGCGGGCGAAGGTTCTCAAAGAGAGGAGAGAAGAGAGAAGGTCCTATGGAACGAGGTAACAGAGTGGAGTAAAGGGTGGAGAGCATTGGTTCGAGGGTAGAGAGGGGGAGAACATACGGAGTCGTGAAGAGAGAGGAACCGGTCCTTCCTCGGCTTGGCCGATTCCTGGCTTGCTCGACTGGACTTCCAACATAGAGAGAAAGAAAGAGAGCGTAGAAAGAAGAAAAAGAGAGAAAGAAAGAGAAAGAGAAAGAGAAAGAGAGAGAAAGAAAAAAAAATACTGTTGGCGTGGGTGCTCGATTCGTGCCACTATTCCTACCACGATTCTTGCGACGCAAGGTTGCCCCTTTTACTTCTCTCCGAACCGTCCTCTTCGACACGAGCCTTCGTAGTTCTTGCGTAAGTCGGACAGTTTCGAGACTGGAATATAATTGGAGCACAACGAGTAAATAGATAACAATTAGTTTCCGATTATTACCGATTGCCAATGGCAATACCGATGACGTTTTTACGTCGACCATTTCATTTGTTAAAGCTGTCATTAAAAAAATTTGCGTTAATGTTAGTATAAGTGATATTTCGCACCGGTTTATTATTCTTCAGTTTTATCTTTCTTTCTTTTTTCTTTTTTTCTTTTTTTTTTTTTTGAGAACCTACAATGTATTCTTCTTTTTTTTCTTCTTTCTTCTTGTTTTCTTTTCATTGAAATACTTTTTTTCATTTAACAAAGAAAGTGTTTATCTGGATTTAAATATAACTAATAGCGTAAATGATACTCAACAGTTCATAATGTTTCATTAACATTTGTCGAAATATAGATACAACAAACGTATATCTTCAAATACATATTGATATAAAAGTCATGAATATCATTGCTATACTGAGTCTATGCAATAATACAATTAAGATAATTATATATAATCAATAAGGAAAACAAATGTAATTAAAAATTTGCTATTATTATATAATATTACATGAACATTAAGGAAAATAATTTTTGAAGCAATTCCAAATAATATAGCAATAAAAACAAATTTGTTAGACTTTGAGTATTGTGTACTAAAACAAAACAAAACAAAAAAAAAATTCGCTCAGTGTGAAATTTCACTCATGGTAGCCTTTATGCGTTAATCCGAGAAAAACTTATTCCAGACGAGTGATTTCGTTGCATAAACGTTAAGTATACCTATGTTCTTGAGGTCCAATTACACGCACGCTAATATTTCTCTTTTCCTTTAATATCTATCGACATAGAGATTGTAAGGGTATGTGCTAGTTCGAGATACGTTAGTACGTTAGTTCCTCGATGTAATTAACTGGATAATTAGTCGATGAAGATGAATATGTGTAGGGTCCACTTTTCTCCTTGTCATCCCATAAATCTTTGATATTATAGGTAGAATAGCAAACGATCTGTAAGTACGGTTCGGTAGAATATAATAAAACGAAAAAAGAATCAGTGCAACAATATCTACACTTAAAAGAATTGTTTTTAAAAATATAAAATGAATGATGGAACCATGTATGGTTAGATCGGGCTGCATGTAGTTATATCGTAAATATTTTCTCGAGTAATTAAAATATTAGTATTGGTGTAAAAACGTACAGAAAGAAGAAAAGAGAAATAGGAATGTTTAAAGTAATAATTTTTATGCATCAACGAAAACCCATCAAGAATGGACCATTTGTATTACATAGTATCATATAGTACTATTTGTATTATATAGCGTAAAGTTACAAATTATCGAACAGTATTGTATGTTTCCGTATGTAGTATATTAGCGTTGCATCAAGTCACATATAAACTATAACTCATTAAAACATACTTATTTCTCGAATATTACTGAAATACATCATGCACCGATCTTTCATCTGCTATAGTCTCATTAAAATATACTTATTTCTTGAATATTACTGAAATACATTATGCACCGATCTTTCATCTGTTATAATCGTTAGACAACTATATTTTAAGACTTCAGAGTTGAATTAGATCTCTCTCCAATCAGCATTAATCACGAACGTATAACGATTAGCCTACTTATTGAAAGGAAAGAATCGAGTTTATAGTAAGTATTCGAGTTTATAGTAAGTATAGTATTCCATAGACCGTTGGAACGTCGCAATAAGATTTCTAACGGCAGGGATTATCGAAGCGTGGGCAGAGGACAGTTCGCAAGATGATCACGAGTTTGCGTCATCGATATTATTATTACTCTATCAAAGATATCTAAGATCTTTCACCCTTTGGCACTTTCCTTGTTTGTAACTATGAAAAAGAGATGGAACAAAGCGCGAATTACCTTGTCCTACCGATCGCCATCTTTTCAAATCACCAAGAGGTTCGCTATCATTATTATTATACGAACGAACGGTAAAAGCAAGGGTATGGACATGCACGATTAACTCGAAACACCACGCACGCAGAATCGAGGTATCTTTTCGCCATTGCTGCTTCTTCTTCTTCTTCTCTTCCGTTGCTTCTTCCTTCTTCGTCCAGGTCGTTAACCCTGGCCCGTTTAGCGAGATGTATCTTGTATGCGTGCTAAAAAGAAAGAAGAGGTGGGAGGAAGTTGTAAAGGGGAGAGAGGAAGAGGGGCTGCTGGTATCGGACAAGGGAAACAAAAAAGAAAAAAAAAGAAAGAAGGAAAAGGAAAAGAACCGAGTAAAAAAAATAACTGCTCCCCCACGATAAACGTCATTATGCGAGCATAGAATGAACGAGAGATCAATTACACGACATAATGAAACTCTCCTACTTTCGATCGCGTGTTAAAGACGTACGCAGAAAGCGGAGTGCGTGCAAAATACCTATCGAGTAATCGAGTTGCAATGTAAATCTTCCAAGTAACTTCCTCTATCGACCTAAAATCCTAATAACGATGTTAATTAACTATTCTTCCATGCGAAAGTTGAGAGTAGATTATTCGTGCTTGCTGAAAGCTTACAGATTGAAAAATGTAAGATTACAAATGAGATTTCGAGCTTATCTTTTAACCTGCGTACTATTAAGTCAAACCATCGAACGTTCTCTTCTTCTCGACTACATAAACATAGATAAATAAACATTGGAAATCGCGTTTGACTTTCTTATCGGGCGTAAAGAATCGCAAGATTTTTCGAATCGAACTACGACTAGACGTCGACCCACTTTGAAATTTTCTTATCTCATTCAATTACCTTCGACGTGTCAACAATAAAACACTCCTGTATCCATGTACTACGTTCACTCACTTGAGAGGAAATTTAAAGAGAGAAGAGAATTTGTGGAATTTTTTAAAGTGTACATTTCTTTACCCCCGTCACTACCGTTTTAGATGATTCGATTAACGAAAGACATCGAAATCGGATAGGTAATACTAACCGAAGAATCTGAGAAAGAGGAAAGCGAGTTAGAATAATAACGAGAATGGTAATCGAAGACTCGAGATAGAATAAGAAGGGAAATAGAGAAAGAGGATCGCGTTCAGAAATGCTTCAGAAGAAGAGGAAGTCTGGTACATAAATGGGAGGAGTGCCGTTAAATTGTCACTCTATTGTCAATGAGCTATCAAGCGAACGTAAGCTAACATAAACTTCAGTCCTTTTCTTCATCTCTCTCTCTCTCTCTCTCTCTCTCTCTCTGTACCCCTTCTCTCTCTAATTTGCGTGTTAAAAGCGTATCGTTCTCGCGTTCTTGCATGAGCAAAACATATATATATATATATATATATATATATATATATATATATAATATATAACGTACACCCACCTGCGAGGAAGAAGAATCACTCGTTGCTCGCATATCATTCGCACGGAAAACGCATGGTGGGAGTAAGATACTGTTAACCGTACTGCCACTCGCTGACAGAGAAGACCCTAAGAGCTGGGAGAACGGCTCGCTTGTTTGCTCTGCCCCGTGCACTTTTTATCTCGCTCGCCTAGATTTCAAATCGGCCTCAGGAAGGAATACGAGGAGATATGGACGCCTGGGTCAACGAAGAATAATCTTCGAAGCGATTTGCATTCGCGTCTGTTATTCGTCTCTTCTTCCCTTTTCTTCTCTCTTTCTTTCTTTCTCTTCTTCTCTATTTCTCTATTTCTCTATTCCTCTCTCTCTCTCTCTCTCTCTCTTCTCTTCTCTTCTCTTCTCTTCTCTTCTCTTCTCTTCTCTTCTCTTCTCTTTTTCTCGCTCTCACTCGCTCGACGAGATCCATTACGCATCATGATGGATAGTAGAAGTCTCAACCGTCGAGATCGCTTGCCAAGGTGAAAGACGAACATCGCCTTTGGCCGGTCGTTACTCAATGTGCGATAATAAAATATCTATGAGATCTGCCGCTACTATATTTCTTTGAGCCAACTAGGTTGCGCCTAGCTCTTCGGCTTTATTATCCTTCCTCGAAGGCGCCTCACGGATATTACTAGTCAAGAGGATTCTGCATTGTCAGCGGTAACGACGTTGTTCGCTTACTATCGCAGGAACGACGTTACTGACATTACCCTATCGCATCGAAACTAGGAACATAAAGATTGAACAACCGAACGGTGAGCTACGATGGAGATCCGTTTGGATTACCGTTTACAACTGGACTTTTCTTCTTTCCATCTTCGATTTGCCTTGTTGTTCGGTATTATTTGTGTATTCTAAAGATGATCTTGTCGTTGATGAGAATAAAACGATCAAAGGTATACATGGTGTAGAACATTCAAAGGGTTTCTTCCTTTCAATTGGAGGAGGACGATTTGTGGGTCATCGATGCAAGTACCGCGCCTTTAGCGGCTTCGAGGGTGCTTCGATCGGATCGCGGTAGTAAGTAAGAAGGTAAGTAGTAAGCGAATACCACAAGCCTCTCGAACCATCTCCAGTACTATTTACAGTAAAACGGATAAATGGCGGCTCCTTTCGAGCTCTTTACGGCGGTACCGGCTGCGGTGGAATCCTCGAAGGAAGCTAAGAATCTCGAAGGACAAGCGTGCGACAACGTGAGAAGAAAAAGCCAGACGATTTCCACGATCGAGTGCGATCAAAGAGCAACGTAAATCGTTGCTTGTCTACCGTCTCATAGCCCGAGCCATTCGATTAATAAACTCAACGAAATAATAAGTATCGTTTAGAACCGGCTAGACAAATTAATGGACATTCCAAGTTTCCTCGCCATCTATGAGTGCGCGTTCGAGAGCAGGTAGAACGCGAGTGTTACTAATTACATTCATACACGTATCTACTTGTTGTAAGTGTATATGCTATAGTATAGTATAGTACAGTATAGTATAACGGTAATACGAAAGTATGGCGCCTTTCCTACGCAGTGTAATTTAATTAATGCCGATTAACATCGCCAAAGGCTGGATTTATTTACGTTTCGATGAGGACGTGCTGGAGGAGGAGAACAACGACGACGAGGTCAGGGCGAAAAGGTCGAAGAAAGGATAAGAACGACTAAGGATCGTCGGTGATATCGTCTCAACACCCGCCCACCACTTTCTCTCGCGTCTCCATCTACATTCACCGTTTATATACATATCTCTGCGCATGTGTCTTATATGCTATCGCATACACTTTTTCAAGTTCGATGCTAATTAGGCGAATGCGGGTCGAGCGTAAGGAATTCAGAATTTTTGCTTCGAGTTTTAAGATAAACGACGATGTTAGCCATCTCGAAGAAGAGAGAGAAAGACTGTTTCCTCTTACGAAGAGATACGAGTCCTGCCAATCAAAGTGTCCATTTTATCTCTCTCTCTCTCTCTCTCTCTCTCTCTCTCTCTCTCTCTCTCTCTCTCTCTCTCTCTCTCTCTCTTGAGTAGCAATCGAAAAGACGACGACATAACCCGGCAGCGTCGAAAGGCCCACGGCTTCGAACGTTAATTGAATAATTTGCATCCCACCTGCCGGTTTCCGGCAGCAGAAGTACAGCTGCGAGGAGACATACAAGGTCAGGGAGAAACCTATTTCTTCCTCTTTATGCTTCGAGGGACCTTCTAATAGTATATGACCTAGAGCATGGAACGCGCTCGATCGTTTTTCACCCCTCTCGATGAAAACCGAGAAACCTTTTTCACCTGGCTTCTTTCTAACTTTTCAATTTCTACAAGAATTTCTGAAATAATATTATATTTTACGTTAGTCATTAAATTTCAAACTGTACATTTTCGACCTGCAAATACGAACGGATAAAATCCATTTTGATCGGAAATAAGATTCATCTAACGGATGAAATAAAGAAAAATTAAATAATGAACGTTTTCTCAGTAGAAGTAAAAAGAAAAAATGATTCGTTTATTCTTCTTATCATCAAAGAAGTCATGATAAATCACGTCGAATCAATCTACTTTTAAGAAGTAACAAATACAGTAACCGTTATAAAAATAATAAAATACTTGTTATATGTAACGCATTTGTTGTATCTTATTATAAGAAATTATAACTTTCGTATATCTTCATAATTACCAGTTGATTTTTGTTCGAAGTTGAAAGATCTACGAAGATCGATCGATCGATCGTGACCACCTAACGACGACAACTGGAAGTCTGCACGAGTTTCACGTTGGACACGTACTCGTGTCTGTTCTTTAGGAATTTCAGCTAGGTTGAAATGCACCCCGCGAGTATCGAGTAAGAGAGAGAGCAAGAGCAAAAGAGAGAGAGAGAGAGAGAGAAAGAGAGGGAGAAGGAGAGAGAGAGAGAAAAGGGGGGACCGGTTATTGCTCGGCATTCCTGACCGTCGTCCAGATGTCATCGGCCAAGGCAACCTCGCGGAAAAAGGCAAGCGGAGGACATGACTTTAATACGACGGTATCGGTTTCAGTCTTCGAATACCTCGTGTTGCTTCCAAGAGACACTTGCCTGTCAGACTCGCGGAACGTCTTCCAGATCCAATCGACTTTATGAGATGAACATCATCGAAGAAAATAGCCTGACGAGATCGAATCCCAGACCTAAAAGGATTGGTCTATTAACTTTCATTTATAAACAAATTTCTTGTTTATCGTTCGTGGTTATACGACGACCAAATGTGTCGTCTATGGATTTAGATGGAAATGATTTTCGTTTATTACCTCGTACGTGAGTGTTTTGCATTTGACGATAATATTAGATTTAACAGAGATTAACAATGATTTAGTATCATTGAGATAAATTTTTCAAGAGGTCGAGGGAGGTCGTGACAAGATCCGTGAGGTCAACTGGGTTAAGGGGTTACCAGAGACGATTCCAAAAAGTCGCTGTCACCGTGCAAGGCCAAGAACGTGATGCACCGAGTACGTCTCTTTCTCGGTTCGGGCCGCAGCCTTTCGTCCCTTGTAAGGTTTCGCGAGGGTAACAAGAAGCGGTCTTTCGAGAAACAAGGCACGATGTCGGGACCGTATGAGGTAGCGACACCTTCTTCGTTCGCTCGAATACGTCGACACGTGCTGCTCCAAAAATCAAATACGATCCTTGTTATTCCCGTCTTGTTGAGCCGTATCGCACTAAAAACTCGCGGTACCAGCGCCTTTGGTAGATACGTAAAAAGAACGCGCACCACGCTTCGCATCTATGAGCAACGCCATAATAAACGATCTCGAAATCTCTTTCGTCCCTTTCAATGTGTATTCCTGTTAATGTGAATTCTAAAAAAAACTCACAACTATCGTATTATGGTCGTAATCATCAAATTGTCATCATTATATTATAACTATTATTGTTATTATTATTACTATTATTATTACTATGATAATAATAATTTATACAATAATAATTATAATCATCATATATAATCATAATAATAATTTATTATAATTATAGTGCTCGTTAAATATTATTAAATCGTTAATAATAATTTATTATAATTATAGTGATTATTGTTAAACATTATTAATCCGTTCTCGCTTCTCTGTTTCTCGTTCTTTCCCTTCCTTCAAGCTTTATCTATTCTTTTTTCTTTTTCTTTTTCCAAAAACGACGACGAATGATATTAAATTCTATCAAAAAAAAAATTATTTATAGAAAACTTGTTATTTTCGAGAATCTACTTGTCTGCTTGAAAGAAACATATCGTTAGAAAAGGAAACTGAAAACTCTTTTAATTGTAAGATTTATTATCTTGAAAAACTTGATTGGTTCAACAATAATTCCATAAACTCGCTCGTTTAACGAAGTAAGAACAAATCAAAGTCGTGCAAAGCATTCGCGAACGCGTAGGCATGGTATAATCAATGTCTGGAAGGTAGCAGCAGCAACAACAGCAGGAGCAGAAGCAATAGCAGCAACAGCAACAGCAACAGCAGCCATAGCCGTAGCCATAGCCGTAGCCATAGCCGGTTTATGTATACCTATCGGAAGGTTGTACCGATTAATCGATCGTTTCCAGTGCGTCCTTCCTGCGACAATGAACTTGTACTCTTACCGGACGCGATGAGAAACGAGATCTTTGTGAACAAATTACGAGGACAAAAATCGACATTGGTACGGGCACCTAATGGAACGATCGAAAATTGCTCTATCGGATGTAATAAAGTGTAAAAAGAGATAATAAAGTTCCACCTGCATTTCTACATCGAGAAACTTTTTATTACCATCGTATTTTCTGTCCTTCCTACTTCCTGCAGATTCCACTTACATTAGTACGTCCTACCCTTCTTCTCTCTCTCTCTTTCTCTTTTCGCATACACTTCTGCCACATTTTATTTAAAGAACGTACAGGAACGAGATAAGCAAGAAATTCGTCCTGCTTAAAGGAAAAGAAGTAATGGAATCGCTTAACGTAGGACGATTACTCGACCCACAGAAGAAGATACGTACGTAAAGATACGTACCAACGTAGGAAGTTCGCCGAACGACTGCATAAAAGTCGAAAGCAAGACAGAGAGAAAGAGAGAGAGAGAGAGAAAACGAATTCAAGTGTCCAGCTTCTCTTTAAATCTAAAGCTTCTTGTAGTCACAGGCGCGTGCGCGCGCGCAAGCTCTGCAAGACTAAGTGAGAGAAAAAGAAAAATTATCACGAAGCGGTGACCAGTAGAGAGAAAGAAAAAAAGAGAAAGACAGAGAGAGAGAGAGACATGGAAAAGGGTTTCCATTAAATCGGTGCAAAGAGTCTCGCGCCGTAATTTCACGTCGTTTCTTGCAACTATCGGTGAATCTACCGAGAGTGCTGTATACACGACTCTACTCTTTCCAAGGTCCATGGCGTAAAGGCGGGTTTTGCGCTCCTTTACGATGGTATACGCCATACACTAATAACTCACGGTCGAACTATCAGATACGTAGCTATATACTCGAAGTGTATACTACTCTCTCTCCTCTCTCTATCTCTGTGTCTCTCTCTTTCTGTTTCTCCATTTCTTTACTCGAGAGAGCTAAACTCTCTCGTACTTTGCCCATCTTATTCTTTTCTTCTTTCTCTCTCTTTCTCTTTCTGTTTCTCTATCTATCCTCTCTTAAGAAGGAAAATCTGGGGGCTCATTGTTGCTTACTCGCTCGCGCGAGAATGAACGACGATTTATCGTCGCGATGGGAGCAAGAGAACAGCCGCAATGCATGGCAGGACCTTCTTTTTCGCGGCAGGACGCCAAGCTATAGGGGAAATGTAGTAAAAGAGAGAAGGAGCAAGAGAAACAGGAAGAGGAGGAGGACGAGGAGAAAGAGAAGGAAGAGGAGGATACCTCCAGAAGATAAATACTTACTTCAGCGACTTTATCACGTAGAGCTACGTACGATGCGTGCACCCTCACGATCCCTTCTTAACGTGTGCAACGGCACGAGCATATCTCGCTTAGTTACTAACTGACGATTTTCTGCTAGAGAAAGAATAAAGATGGTACAGTGCACCATATCGTTGACATAAGAAGATTAAGGAAGAGTGATATCTATACGCGACTTATGTTGATTTTTAGTGGATTTAAATATCGCAAGCAAAATGTCCGAATTACGTTTGATTCTAATGATTCTAATCAACTTTTCCTTCTTCTTTTCTTTTTTCTTAATTTTATTTTATATTTTTCTCTTTGTCTTTATTCTATTTTTAAGATAATTAGTAATCTATGCGTCAATCAAAGTCGCAAATAAAGTGATACTAAAGATTACGAATAAGTTAAAATAATTATTTTGAAAATAAATAATGAAGTATGTGTTACACGTAATATATTCGTCGTATTTTATTGTTATATATATAATATGGAATTTGTTAAAAAATTAATTGCATTTGCATTAATTTCAATTATATTTTCATTTACAGAGTGAATTAAGCACATCCATATAAATGTAGATATGTTGTTTCGGATTAATGGAGGAGAAAACAATTTCAACAATTTTTAACAACAATATATTTAAACTTAATATATCATAAAAATGATATATATAGAAAAAGATAAAATGAGCATGACTGTACATCTGTGCGGCTTCATAGCCCGATTTGAATTGGACGGCTGTTCTTTGTTCGTCATAGATAGATATTATACAACAAATTAATACTTTTTTCTGCCTGTTTAAATTTAAATTGCTATATCAGTTGTGTCTAATGAAGTGAATTAGAATCTATCATATACCATTTTTAAGAAATTGAAGATATAATTTATTTATGAATAATACATAATTTTTTTTATAATGTCATATTAAAGCAATCAAAAATTTATTAATTTAATTTATTCTTAAAAATTCAAGATATTTTCTCTATTCTATATACCTAATCCAATCTATATAAAATATATTAACATTTTTAAATGAACAGAGTATACAATTCTATTTATGTATATGTTATATTTTATTTTTATGTATGTTTACGAAGAAATTGTATAATTTAGTTTCATATTTAACAGCCTTCATACAATATCTTGCGCAGAAAGGACAAAGTAAGTACCTTTTTCTGTTTCATTTCATCGATGACTCCTCCACTTATAGAAAATGTCAATTATTTTATATATAATTTATACTTATAATATATTAGTTGGATTATATAGAATTAGTCGTTATATATGTATCTTTATGCATAAGATTTTTTATTCTATATATATAATTTTAATCATATATATCTTTTCTTTGCAGAAAGATAATACATACATTTCTCATCCAATCGCCAAAAAAAAAAAATACTAGCAAACGCGAATTTCATCAAATCTTGTATGACTGATTTTTTAGCTATAAAAAATTTTGGCTATAGTTCAAGAAGTAGGATAAGCCCATGGTATATTGAATCTCTCTTAATTCGTAATTTCGTATATCGAATCATACTTTCTGGAAATTAAAAATCGGAAAAGATCTATCTACGCATCGGTGTCGAATTAATTTAATGAATCGTTAATAAAATAAAGAAAATTGTATTAAGAAATTAGTGTACCATTCGTAACTGGAAAATGGCCCTATTTAGAAACATCAGTAAACCGAATGTTTTATATCACTGTTTAGACACTTGAAATTGTTTGTAGCTATAAAAAAAATTTTTTTGAAGAAGGTTATCTTGTTAACATTAAGAAAGTCAATTTCCAAATACGGATCGTGTCTGTGGGTTTTTGTTGCATGGCCCTTAAGTTCAAGAGTCGCTTTGAGAAAGAATCCAGGCATACCATAAAACATTCGGCCACTTTCAGTCACTTTCACCAAGGGAAAAATTTTCATACATTTGTAACGTAGTAGGAAATCTCGCATTAATACGATTTAGTTAGAAACTTTGCGCATCTACATTATTCTACTTAAATAAAAACTTTTACTTTCTTTGACTAATCAATATACTTAGTGCTTTAATAATTCGTTCTTCCTACGTACGTAGCGAAACTGCTATTTATTTCCTAGATAAACGTATCGCTGAATCAAACTGATTCTATTATCGTGAATCAATCTACGTACATCAATACTAAACATTATCAAGATTAGATCAATTTGTTTATGTATTTAGAATGGAATAAATCATTCCTCGAAAAGAATAGCCAAGAACGATTGTATCATCTCAGAATTGATCAAAGTACAAGAGTTATAATAATGCATTATGTATGATATAAGAAGGCTACTGGAAGAGTAGAATTAACGGGGCCTTGTATAATTTAATCGGTTAAAGCACCGGATACAAAACACTGGGAATCAAGTTCGAATCTCGGTATTTTTCTCTCTCTATCTCTCTCTGTCCCATTTTAGCGTATCTAAAAACTATAAAAGCTATAAAAATGAGGAAGAAAATAAAAAGGAAGGTAAGCAATTCGATCGAATGGAGATAATATCGAACAAGTCAGAAACTTGCCTTTTGTGTAAACGTTATACGCAGGTGCTATAGCTGAGCAAGAACGTGGAAAAGCCAGAAAATGGAGTTAGTGTGGTATCTATCGGTGGATGTAAGTTCGGAGAACTCGATTCTTGTATCTGGTTCGAGAATAGGGAAGAAACGAGGAAGACTTCTCGAGGAGAATGAGCGTGCGACGACGAGCCCGTAGGATCGCCACTACTCGGCATTCCTCGGAACGACATCTGTTCCTGGCTTGTTCCGCGTTCTCGCCAAGAACGAGAGAGAGGAGTGTGATGTATATGTGTGTGTGTGTGTGCGTGTGTGTGCGCTGCGCGCGGCTCGTTTTGTCCGTCCTCGTACACGCCGGTAATTGCGATCGATACACGACGCGAACGGCGTCCTCGTCTTCGTCCTCGTCGAAATTAAACGACGACGAAGCTATTTATTTCATCGATGGACCGTAAGGGCAACTCGTTCGATAGAAAGAAAGAGGGAGAGAGAGAAAGAAAAAGAAGAGAAAAAGAACTTGATCTTGGAATGCCCCATGGCATTCGTGAGTTCTCGCATCGTTGCGGAAGGTCGAACGTACCGCTCGAAATGATTTATCCTCGAACATTGAATTTCATTTATGCTCACCGATCGTCCCCACGTTGTCTTTCTTTTTTTTATGTTCTTTCATTCTTCATAGAGAAAAAGACGTTCTCTCATAAGATACGATCACGCGATTGAGGATAGAACCTCGAACAATGTACATCGTTATCGTCACCTAACGCGCAAGTAATTAATATATAAATCATTGCTCGAAGCTCAGAGTGTAAACGTTTACGATTTAAGAGGCAAACTTTCGTGAGGGTTTTGCCTTAGCATGCGAAACATTTCTCATAATCTAGTATCTCGAGGCGTATAAGAATTATGTAGGGAGTTAACAAGACGATAACCAATCGCAGCCAATTATATAGAATTTATTCGGGCATTCGTCGATTAGCTCTGGCGTTGCCAGCGTTGCTCCTCGTAACTCTTAACGAAGTTCATCGGGAATCGTCGGTTGGTCGTAGTAAGTCGAAGAACTCGGAGGTAGAGCTTGTTCGCGAGGTTGGTACATCGCGATCGGTAAATGGAGAGAAAGCGAGACGAACGAAACTCAACGTGGCTTTTTCGGTGGTCCATACACGAGGACGAGCGTGGGCGTAGCTTGAAACGATCGATCGATCGATCGATTCTCCTGACGACGACGACGACGACGACGACAAGGAGGAGGAGGAAGAGGTGGACGATGGTTCGGAGATTCGCAAGAATAAACCGCGAGAGAGGTTGCTCGGTGTTTCATCGGTTGTGTCTAACGATCGTCGATAAGAGCCCGTTTCGAGAAAAGCAGGATCGTAACGTATGTTCGCACGACGAAGAAAGAAAGAAAGAGAAAGACACAAGCAAGCAAGCAAGCAGGCAGGCAGGCAGGCAGACAGACGGACAGACAGACATGAAATAAAAAGGAGATAAAAGGGAAAAGACGACGGTGTTGTGGTTGCATCGAAAAGTTACGGCGTCAAATATATGCTGGCGTAACTCTTGCGCGGCACGGACACGACGTCGTACAAATTGTCGTAAATCGCCGTGACATGACCGATGCGCGCATTGCACCAACGCGCGCGCAATTACGCGCTTGTATTCTTGACGCATTATTTCGCTCGTAGACAAGCCTTTATTTCTAAAATTCTAGTGACCTCGAAAACTGGTCTTTTTTCTACGTTGCTTTTAAAATGTAGTTTCATTTCCACCGTGTTATTACGTTATACTTCATGATAATCATCTTTATTAACAATGTTATCGTTATTAACAAAGATTTTGATCTTTCTTCTAAGAAATTTATTATACTATATTTAAAATTATTATAATTATTATCATTTTCATTATAAATATCAATATTGTTGTTACCATCTTCAATCGCCGACTCATACTCACTAAACAAACAAGCAAGCTTTTTCCTAAAATTCTGTTTTATTCCTTTCAAATTAAAGAATAACCATACTCTGTTCAAAGCTTTCATTCGTAACAATTTCATCTGTAAACAATTTTGCTCTGGTTAGTACTCAAAATTCAAACGCTTTTTTCTTAACACATCAATTGATCGGTAAAATTTCCTCGTTTCAACAAATCGCATCTACAATTTTGCATAAGTTACATATGAAATACAAGATAATTATTATTTCATTGTTTGAAATTATTATTATACTTTATAGGTATTTAAATTTAAGAATTTTACCGCACATCTTTTACAAAAAATACGTGGTGGACAGTCTATAAGTCAGGCACAAATCGCAAGTTTGGTTAACTCTACTCGTCTTTTAAATCATACGATTACCGTAATATGTATTATTCCTTTCAAAACAACACAAATTCAAATTCATATTCTGAGAAAAACGAATCATAAATACAACTATATATATATATATATATATATATATATATATAGTATATATAATATATATATTATATATAACTATATATATATAATTATTTTTTTAAACAATTTTCATTCAACGAGGACAAAGTATGATCGAATAGAAAGAGAAATCGCGAATAGGCGGTCTAAGAGAGAGAGAGAGAGAGAGAGAGAGAGAGAGAGAGAGAGAAACAGAACAATAGAACTCATGAAGCTTCCTACGGTGGAAGGAAAAAGACACGGTTAATATCCTGGGTCGAGGCCATGACTCTCGAAGGAGCTTTTAAAGAGGAAAGTAATGGACGTCGTTTGATACGCACGCATAAATTTCTTTGACGAGTCCTTAGCAGAGCTTCATTGCAGTTAGAAGAGAAAGAACAAGAGAGAAAGAAAGAAAGAAAGAAAGAGAGAGAGAGAGAAAGGAGGGAGAGAGAGAGAATAAAAGTGAGAAAGACGACCAGTGGTAGTGTGTTCCATCGGCCGTTCCATCGGCCGTTCTGTCGGGCTGCACCATTTAATAGCACATGATTGCTCGTTGCAAGCGTTTAGCCACACCTTGCGCGCCTTATCCAACTTCGTTCCCAGCTACGCGGCTTCGATTTCACGCTGCGTCGCGCGACTTTCCGACGGCGAAGCCAAGGAAATCCAGACAGACACAAAACAGAACAAGCAAGTCCGCAAGAAGTAAGTAAGTAAGTAAGTAAGTAAGTAAGTACTTACTTATTTCCATTTGTTTTATCGTTATTCTATAAATTTATCCACATGACTATTCTTGTTCCTATGTTCCGTCTAACAAAAGAAAGTACCCGTTAAGTAAAACACGTTGCGATTTTTTTTATCTGTTCGAGAAAAAAGAGAGAAAAAGTATCTTTCGATATCGATCTTTCTTGGTCTCTATCGTATAGAATGTATATAAAAGATAACTAAGCGAATGATATTTTCATAG